>NC_142524.1:29269890-29394890 GCF_964205215.1 Stylophora pistillata
AAACTGCTTCACAAACTCCACAACAGCAAGCAGCTCTTTCCGCGTAACGCAGTAGTTTCTCTCGGCCTTGGTCAACGTTCTGCTCGCATAAGCAACTGGATGCTCCACCCCATTCTTTAACTGACTCAAGACGGCTCCAATACCATGGTTGCTGGCATCAGTGTCAAGTATGAACTCCGCAGTGAAATCTGGGTATGACAAGACCGGAGCTGTGGCCAACAAGGTCTTCAAGGTATCAAACGACACCTGGCACTCGGATGTCCAAGTAAAGTCAAAATTTACTTCAGTCAGTTTGTGAAGAGGCCTGGCTACCAGGGAAAAATTTGGAACAAAACGTCGATAGTAACTGGCAAGTCCTAGAAAGCTCTTTACTTCAATTGCATTCTCAGGTCCTGGCCACTCATGAACTCGTTGAACCTTCGCAGGGTCAGTCTCGATGCCCTTCTCAGATACAATATGGCCAAGATATGCGACGCGTTTCTGGAACAGCAGACATTTGCTTGGTTTTAACTTAAGTCCAGCTGATGCAAAGCGAACGAACACTTCCTCTAAACGCTCCAGTTCCTCTTGAAAAGTTCTCCCATACACAATTGTATCATCAAGGTAGATAAGGTAGGTCTCAAACCTTAGCCCTGCTAAGATCAGTTCCATTAATCTTTAAAAGGTACTTGGTGATGAAGTGAGACCGAAAGGCATAACATTCCACTCGTAGAGACCAGAAATGGTTACGAAGGCTGCTTTACCACTGCTAGCTGGGTCCATAGGGACTTGCCAATACCCCGATGCCAGATCCAAGGTGGAGAACCATTTTGCACCGGAAAGAGAACACAGAGAGGCATCAATCCTTGACAACGGGTAAGCATCTTTGACTGTTACTGCGTTGACCTGTCTGTAATCTACACAGAACCTTTGCGAGCCATCCTTCTTGGTAACTAACACCACAGGAGATGACCACAGACTGTTGGATTTCTTCACAATTCCACGTTGTAACAAGTCCTCCACCTGCCTCTCAATTTCCGCATGTTTCGATGGTGATGTGCGGCGAGGATGCTGTTTGATTGGTCTTGCATCGCCTGTGTCGATATTGTGTGTCACTAGGTTGGTTCTGCCAAGATCTTGTTCTGATAAGGAGAATACGTCTTTATGCCGGTGTAAGAGTCCAGCAACTGCCTGGCTTTCTTCTTCGGTCAACTGTTCTGAACTGCGCCGCCAAAGTTCTCTGAGTGGATCTGGTAACAAGTCTCCACTTTCCTCCGCCCTCATCTGGCTTTGGTCAATTCCACTTGTGGAGCCCTGAGAGTTAATTTCAGGAAACTCCAGCTCTGCCACGTTGGAAACTGGTTTGGCCACAGCTACCACAGTCTGAGCACCGATGGTTTGCGTTTTGTCAGCAGTGTTAAGAATTCGCACTGGTACAAGGCCGTTATCTCCTGCAGAAACCAGAGTCCTTCCAATATACAGGCCTTTGTCTTGTAGACGGTTGCCACAGGGCTCTAGGATTCGCAATCCTTGATTAGCATTTTCAGCTTTGGACTGTCGGTGGATAAGATGAACTGGAATTTCTGCTTCACAATGTGGTTCTATCACTACAACACGGCGAGTTACACATCTGAGACTGAGTTGCTGGAAACTCTCACTACAACAGTCGATTTCCTCTCCATTGATAAGAAGTTGTTGCTGAACTAGGTCAATCTTTGCATCTACATCAGACAAGAATTCCATGCCTAATATGACAGAGTCCTCAATGTCGGCTACCAGTACACGTAAGCTTACATCTTGAGTTCCTATCCTTATAGTAATCTCCCCTGTGCCATACGTATTGGTTCTGCGCCCGTCTGCCACAAACACTTGTGAGCCATCTTCACGTAAGGGGAATTTAGCATCCTCAGGTAACCTCTTGTAGCACTCATAGGATAAAACATTTCTCACGGCATCCGTATCTACCAGCCAAACAACTTTACACTGTCCTATGAACCCAATGACATAAAGTCCATAGGGGCGAGATCTCCGATTAGGTACTACTGTCACATTCCCACCCTCTTTAAGATTGTCAACTGCAGTGTTAGAACTTTGAGGCCCATGACTGTCCAGGTATCCTACTGGACCCTCGAGGACACCCTGTTCCCGTTTCCCGAGTACTGGTCAGTTGCCGGTCGTCCCCTTCGTTTAGGGCATTCTTTTCTCATGTGTCCCCTCTTTCCACAATGCCAGCATTCCCATCCCCTGGTTTGGTTTCCCTGTGGCACGTCATTTTTGATAGTTGGGGTACCCTGCGGCTGTAGTTGGTTTGCAAGAAATTCATTCAATTGCGTGATGATGCTTTGCTGAGCTTCTAATTGCTGTTGTTGCTGGTCTATCTGAAGCCTAAGCCCATCCACCTTTGTTTGTAATTGTGTTCGTTCTGTTTCCATGGCTCTGACTTTACTACCCGCCCGTCTGAAAGAATTATTGTTGTCTAGAAGTCGGAGGGATTCCAACTCTCTAGCTAGGGAAAGGGCTTGGTCGAGAGTTCCCGGTTTTTCCCGTCTAAGATACAGCCTATCATCCTTATCACTCAAAGCATCAATAAAATGTTGGACAGCAAAACGTTCCTGCACGGAAGCACCCAAATCCTGGTATGCTAGATCTACCATTGAACGAATATCTGTAGCTAACACTTGTAAACTCTCACCTTCGAATTGTCGACGATTTAACAGTCTGGCCTGATGTAACTCGGCTTGTTTCTCCACGCCAAATCGTAGCTGCAATCTCTCCCCAATTTTGTCGTATTGTTGACAATCTGAATCCGTGAGTCCACTTAATAATTTCCTACTGTCACCACGAAGACTGGCGGCCAGAAACATCGCCTTTTCTTCCTCGGTCCATCCATTGACGATCGAGCAGCGCCCAAAATGCATCAGATATTCTTTCAGGGGTTGTTTTCCATCGAAATCTTCCGGTAGTTTAACAGGTTTCCTTGCTTGACGGACCACCGTCAACCCTTGTGACTTTGCGAGGGTTAACAAGTCATCATCGTTACGCCGGAATGGATTTGCAATCGAAGGACGTGACGTTTCGGTCGCTGGAAGTAGTGTGCTATCTCCGACCTCTGATGACTTTGCGAGGGTTAACAAGTCAGCATCGTTACGTCGGAATGGATTTGCAGTCGACGCACGTGGTGTTTCGGTCGCTGGAAGTGTGCTATCCCCGACCTCTGGTGACTTTGAAGTCGAAGCACGTGGTGTTTCGGTCGCTGGAAGTGTGCTATCCCCGACCTCCGATCGTACAAAAAACGGGCTAAGCGCCTCCAAATCCGTTTTGAAAGGATTCTCTGACCTGATAGGAGTGGACCACCGCTGCCGCCAATGTGATAAGTCCATTTTCGGGTCCGCAGGCACTTAATTTCTAACGTACTGATCGAACACAACAAGCGGCCATGTTGTCTTTATTACGCACACAAACAACAACCACCCCGAGGGGGGTGGTAACGAAAGTAACGCATTTCGTTCTAACAGGGAGGTACACGGTTTCGGCTTTCGCTACAGTAGATAGATAGATAGATAGATAGATAGATAGATAGATAGATGGATGGATGGATGGATGGATGGATAGATAGGTAGATAGATAGATGGATGGATAGATGGATAGATAAATAGATATATAGATAGATAGATGGATAGATAGATAGATAGATCACTTTATTTATAGACGGTAAGTTCCACTCAGTTGTATACAAGCAATATACCTACAAATGTAAAACTTAAAACTATCTAATCATTAAAATATATGCAAAGATTAAAGGCCTAATCTAAACGAACTGAACTAACTTCTTATTAGAATGAAAATAAATGAAAATAAAAGTACTGCTTTTCAGGGACGCCTTGTCATTAGCTCACTCAAAACTGGAGTTACTTAGCTTCGTCTTAAACTCACCTAATGTTTTAGATACTCTAATATCAGTCGGAAGGCTATTCCAAAACGCGGCACCGCTATAAGAGAAACTTTTACGAACATAATCGGTACGAGGTTGCGGAAGAGCTAGCCTCATTTCACTATTTCGCAATCTATAACTAGTAGTATCATTACGAAAGATGACTATTTGATTTACTTGAATTTATTTTTTATCTTTAGATGGATAGATAGATAGATAGATAGATAGGTAGATAGATAGATAGATAGATAGATAGATAGGTAAATAGATAGATATATGTAAAGATAGATAGATAGGTAGATACATAGATAGATGGATGGTTAGATAGAAAGATAGATAGATAGGTAGATATATAGATATATAGATAGATAGATTGATAGATAGGTATATAGATAGATAGATGGATAGATAGATAGATAGATAGATAGATAGATAGGTAGATAGATAGATAGATAGGTAGATAGATAGATAGATAGATAGATAGATAGATAGGTAGATAGATAGATAGATAGATAGGTAGATAGATAGATAGATAGATAGATAGATAGGTAGATAGATAGATAGATAGATAGATAGATGGATAGATAGATAGATAGATAGATAGATAGATAGGTAGGTAGATAGATAGGTGGATATATAGATGGATAGATAGATAGATATATAGATAGATAGATGGATAGATAGATAGATAGATAGATAGATAGATAGATAGATATGCTGTCCATTTAGAATTTTGAACATCATAACGGCTTTGGAAAAAAGCCTCTGATTCCTTAGGTTTTTCCAATGAAGTCTATGGAACAGGTCTAGAGCATTAGAATCATAAGGGGCGGACAACAATATACGAGCCGCACGGTTCTGCAGCTTCTGAAGTTTTTCGGCCAGGCTTGTAACACAGCAATCCCACACTAAGCTGCAATAGTCAAAGTGAGGCTTTACCAAAGCATTGAAGATGTTCAAACGAGTGTAGAATGGTACAAAATCTCTAATGCGCTTAGTTAAGCCCAAAGCTGAAGAAATTTTCTTACAAACAGTTTCAATATGGGTATTCCAGCTTAAGTTTTCATCGATAGACTTTGTTGACGGCACCTGCTCAATGGGAAAATTATTAATGGTAAGAGACGGATTGTCTGACAAGTAAACTCGCCTTTGCCTTGAAGTTATTATTAAGAATTCGGTCTTAGTCAGGTTCAATATGAGTTTATTAGAAGACAACTAGGTATTAACAGATTTCAAATCTTTGTTAAGATAATCATCAATTTCGTTTAAATCTTTGCCAGCGTAAGTAATGCTGGTATCGTCAGCATGCATTCGAGGATGAGAAAAATTAAGGCACTGAGGTAAATCGTTAATATAGAGTAAGAATAAAAGCGGGCCCAGAATCGTGCCTTGAGGCTCACCGCAATTAAGGATTTTTGGCGTCGATTTAGAACAATCGATTTCGCAGATCTGTGTTCGGTCACCTAAATAGGAGCGAAACAGACGCAAAGCTAGTCCACGAATTCCTTACGAACGAAGCTTAGATAAAAGAATCTCATGATCGGCTGTATCAAATGCCTTCTTTAAATCTAAGAAGACAACAGCATTGATCAATCCACGGTCTATATTGAGAGCTCAGCTATCGGTTGCCTCGAGTAGAGCAGTAACCGTCGAGTGTAATGAACGGAAACCGGACTGATGTTTGGAAAGAAGATTATACTTCGTAAGATGGACATACAGTTGATCATAGATTATCCGCTCAAAAACTTTTGCTACCACGGGAATTACTGAAATGGGCGATAATTGGATGGATGATTGCGCTTGCCCGAATTTTTGTAGATAGGGGAGACTCTAGCATTTTTCCAATCATTCGGAAATACAGCCGTTTTAAATGATTGATTAAATATCAATGATAGCGACTCACAGATTAAATCGGGGCATTCCTTCAGGAGTTTGGCGGGGATATTATTAGGGCCAGTTGCTTTAGATCTGGAAATTTTCGATAAAAGCGAATAAACATGTGCAGGGGTGGTTTCACAAAAGGAAAACAGTTTGTCAGTTTCGATTAGAAATCCGGAATAGCTAACGGCCGCCTCTGCAACATCCTTACTAAGATTTGTGCCAATTTCCGAGAAAAATGTATTGAAGATCTCCGCAGCTTCCAACGAGCTCTCCGATTTTTGGCCACAATATTCAACTTCATTAATAGTTTGCCACGTTCTCCGAGTGTCACCAGAGAACTTATCAAAAGCATTGATATAAAAATTTTTTTTTGAGGTCTTAATTTCCTTGTTAATTTGGTTATTTAATGTCCGATAGTAATTCCAATCGATCAGACTGTTACTTTTGACAGCTTTCTTTTTTAAATGATCTCGATAATTCATTCTCTTTTTGAGCCCGGTGGTAATTCAAGAGGGCCTTGGAATGTGGTTTCACGGTGCTCTCGATCGTGGATTCACCATACTACTCTTCTCTGTCCGCCGCTATTCTTATGGGGTAATTTCTGATCCCATAGGATGATCAAATTACCGAAAAATCGCGTTACTTCAGTTTGACCCCAAATTTGGCTCACAGGAAGCAAACAGATTTTGCCAATTACTGGTCGAACTTTGGGAAAGATGCTTTAATTCAGCGTTTACGACGAATTTTTTTCGAGCGATGGGTGATGGCGTCTCCAGCGAAGAGACAGAGATCGGCGAATTACTCTATTGAAGAGGCTTTAGAAATAATATTTACTGGAGATGAAGATCATTTGGAAATGTCTCTTGACGAAGAAAGTCAAATTGACCGAGAACTGGATTACCAGAACGGAATTTCAAGGTAAGCGATTTATATACTTTTGACCGCGTGGTGATGCTAATTGAAAATCTGGTCTTCAAATGCAAGAAAATACTCATCTGGTTGCCTTCATACATCTGATTTCTTGCCAGTTTCGTGAAATGTAGCCATAAATTCACATATGAGAGTGAAAAGCGGCTTTATGAGCGATTTTAGATCGAGCGACGCTAAAATATTCATGTGAGGATCGAGATGACATTGGTTTCATATGTCGCGTTGCCATAAGTATGCGATCGCGTCCATGATTACGCAACGTCCGTTATTGCTTTTTTCCTGTTTTATTTGGCAAAATATTGGATTCCAATTGCGAAAAAGTAAATATTTATTTTGTTCCTTGTAGAGAGGAACAAGATCAACAAGATCAACAAGATCAAGAAGAATTTGAAACAGAAAAGAGGAGGAGATGGATTTAGACAGTTCTGTAGATGTGCCTGAGGCTAAAAGTGTGTTATTTTTAGTCCACTCTGCCCATTATTCATTTTGAATATATAGAAATATATAAGATATCTATTCATGAAAACTCACCGGCCTTTACTGAATTTTATTTACAACCACTTGCTCAAAAATTACCATCGTTTATTAGAGACACTACCGACCTGCTTAACAAAATAGAACATCTTAACACAAGCGGTCCATTTCCAACTGGCACCTTACTGGTCTCGTTGGACGTGATTTCAATGTTCCCTAACATCGATAACAAACTCGGCCTCACTGCAGTAAGGAAGGCTTTGAATACTAGAGAAAACAAATTTCCATCCACGACTTAGAAGCCGTAAAATTTGTTTGAAAAGCAACCATTCTGTTTTTAAAGAGAATTTCTTTCTTCAGATCCATGGCACAGCTATGGGTCCGAAGAATGCTTGTAGCTATGCCGATCTAGCCATGGGCGAAATTGATCACAAAGCTAAGTTTTCTGGTCCGATAAAGCCGTCCTTATGGTGGCGATATCGAGACGATGTATTTGATCTCTGGCAGCAGGGCCTTCCTGCCCTACATCAATTTACCGATTACATCAATTCTCTGTATCCTACAATTAAGTTTGAACTAGTTTTTTCTGAGCGTGAGCTCCACGTACTTGGTCTCACTTTACATCTTATCGATGGATTTATCAGGACAGACGTCTATTCCAAACCTACAGATAGCCATTTATATCTTCCGCCTTCCAGCTGCCATCCTAAGCACGTTTTCAAGGCTATTCCTTTTGGAGTAGCCACAAGATTGAAAAGAAATTGCTCTGAAGAAGTATTTTTTGCCGAGAGAGCAGCTGAGTACAAAGAGTACCTTGTTAACCAGGGTTATCTTTTTAAATTAGTTTCTAAACAATTCTCCAAAGTCTCCGCCATCCCTAGACATAATTTACTCAGGACTCGTGGAAGGAAGCGAAGAAACTATTTCCATTTGTTACTACATTTAATCCTAACTTGCCCGACGGAGGCAACATAATCAGAAAACATTTGTTTATTTTGCAATCTAACCCCAAATTGAAAGAACTTTTTCCTCGAAGTTCTATCATACCATCTTTTCGTCGATCGAAAAATCTCAAAGAATTGTTAGCACCATCTCGTTTTAGAACTGCCAGCGAGAGACAAACCATTCCTCATAACAATGGCTACTTTAAATGAGATAGGAAAAGATGCGACCTCTGTCAGAATTTCTTTGTTGAATCTAAATCATTTCTCAGCTTTCAGACGGGAAAAAATTACATCATTCACTCTAGACTTTCATGTGACTCTAAAAATGTGATTTACTTGGCTTCCTGTAAGAAATGTTGCCTGCAATACGTGGGATCTACCACCACCGACTTTAAAGTGAGATTTCGAAATCACAAATCTACTATGCTCACAAACAAAACAACTTGTGAAGTAGCGATACACTTCAACAAAACCCCACACACCCTGGACGATTTTTCGTTCCAATGCATTGATCAGGTACAGGCCCCTAGTGGCTCTGCAGAGATCGATAGGCTGTTAATCACAAAAGAGGCTTATTGGAGTGCTCAGTTGTTCTCTTTGGCACCCCATGGTTTGAATAAAAGAAAGGAATTTCATTCAAAAAATAGAAATTGCTATAATTAATTTTCCGTCTTAAATTAGGCGCTACTAATTGATCGTTCAAAGGCCCTTTTCTTGGATTTGGTCGGCCCTTTAGGTGTGGATTGGACTCAGAGGCCCTGCCAAGGGATCTTATTATGATTAGTCTCATTTAAGGGCCCCTCAAGGGATTTTGTTGCTAATTTGCCCTTTCGGGCTCCAAAGGCCCTGTTTTGGGATTTTGTTACGGTATACAGTTCTAGTAAAAAGTGGGCCTTCCCTTTTTTAATGCTCGCCGCATTGCTTCTTTGCAATTGGTTACGCCACTTATATTAACATATTTAGTATTCTTATCTCTTAGTTTTTAGGGTTTGTTCCTTGTATTTTTTCCATTGCTTTCTTTGTAATTAGGTTTTTTGTCTATTAGCACCAGTTCATTAGTCGTTATCTGTAATTATGTAATCATTAGCACTTCGATCCTATTTAATGCTCTTTTTTTATTTCAAAAGTTGTAAATAACTGAAGAAGGTCTCTGACCGAAACGTTTTTTATTAAAAAATTGTTTATATTTTTACGTCAGAAGTTGTCCATCCTCGCAATTTTTTTAACTTTCTACGTTTTATGTTGGCTGTGAGGTTTGGACTGCGGATCTTTATTGATCCTCCTGGCGCGGTGCACCTTTGTTGGCCTGAGAGTTTCATTAACGACTAATAATATATATTCATATATATTCATATATATTCATGTTCATGAATTTGTGGGTGGACGAGGCTCTCTTTGAAAATTCATTACTACTGTCAGTTTTTGTCTTTTTCTGTCAGATCTTCAGGTCATTTTGCTAATGGAATAAGGAACATTTTGTTTTTACCAGTATGTTAGGAAAATGTTACAACCCAGTGGAGGAATTTTCCTTTTTCTTCGAAAGCGATGCAGAAATTATGCTTTTTATGTTCTTTCAGAATTTTTTACTGAAATCTTCTTAAATGAAATCTTACAATTATTTCTTTTCTGAAAACCCCATTTTGTACACTTTCAAATGAGATAAAGTAATCTACATTTCTGTAAATACCTGCTGAGATATAAAATAAAACAATTAATACGGTCAATTTTGTGTGTTTTTTCCTTGGACGATAAAGGATAAATCTACAATCGAGGGTAAAAGTAACCTTCAGGTGTAATTTAGTTGAGTTTGTGCTGCCGTCCTGTTCTGTTATACTTAGAGCTTAAGAGAATTTGCTCGGCTTGGCAAGGTAGGATTGTTCATGGTCATTGTTACTTTAAGTATATGTGCTTAACCCTATTTATTACTGAATCTCTTTTAATCGCCATAGCTTGTTATCTAGAGCGCAAAACCCGCAAATTCACCGAGTCATTAGTTTGTTTCTAGCTTTCTTCTGGCGGATTTGCTTTTCCGTGGTGGAAAATCGGGCAATTTCGTTCTTTTGTCTAATGGCATTTCTCACTTTATTTTAATCTGTTGTTATTGTAGCTGGAGATGCGCTTTTGTTCTAAAACGTGCCCGCCACATTAGTCTTTCCGGTTAACACAGTTTTCGCACATTTTGTCGCATAATTTCAATCAGTTTATTACAAAACAACCTCTGTTCCTTTTGAAATTCTTGCAGTTGGGGTATATTTCCGAAGTCTTGTTCTCACGTTTCGTTCGTTTTGTTTCGTTCTAGCTAGTTACAGTCTCAGTTTCAGTTGGCCATTTATTAGGTCTGAACTATTTGTGCTTTTCCGTTCCATTTGATGTTCTTAGATTCGCTCTAACCTTGCATACCAGCTGTATGTAGAATCCTCTTGTTGTTTAGTTTTAGTCGTCTAACACGTTTTTGCTGTAGCGTTTTTCATCGTTCTCAGCCTACAGTTTATCGATCACGCGAATCGCTTGTGCCACATGCGTCCAGTGATTTTGTCATTAGCTCTCGAGTTTCAGTTGTGTGACCACACGTCACTTCCGGTCTAATGTTATCTTTGAGCACGCCTTTTCTGATCATGCTTTTTCATTGCATGTATTACCTTATTTTTTTGTATCATTTTTTAGGTAACATCTGTTAGTTGTTTCCGTTTATTATGTACTATTTACTGCCGTCTCCTTTGTTTTTGAGTCAGTCTGTCTCGTGTGATTTGCCTGCTGTTTTGCTGTTATTTTGTATTTACAATAAATTACTTTGGAAATACCTGAATCCTTTTCTGTTCCTATTCGCTCGACCGCCGCATCCTGTTTCACAGATCTTTTTGGGCTGGTTTCGTGAAATTGACTAGGGATCTTTTTTGTTTGCCGCATGAACCCTCATTACACCAGGTAGAGGTGTGTATCCCCGTCGGCTTTGGTCAAGTTGTCCAGTGCTACAGATGACGATTAAGAGAGTTTTAGTGACTGAAATCTTTCGTATTTGATGTATTTGCCATTTGACATATTATATAGGCTGACAGATGAAGTAACGTGTATAATGTTGTAACAGGTACTATTAATTCTGTAACGTCTTCTTTAAATCATGTACATTTGTTATCGATTAGTTATTTAAAAAATGAAAACGATCTTTTTTTACTTTTTGTATCAACCCTCAGTGCACCTGGTAGAGGCCGCTTTGTCCGGTTTGAAAGTGTCATCGAGTGCTACAGGTGACGATTACAGTAACATGGCTCTTGTTTCCTTGGCTTCTTTTGTGAGAGAACAAGAAAAGTCAGAAAAAAAACAGTCTCTACCACCTTGAAATGTTCGTCCGCTGCTTAAAGGACATTTCGTCGACCAGTCACAGTAATTGCACCTTGGTCTACCACCAGTTTGTAAATTCAATAGAAGTTAGCAAACTTGTCTAAGGGTACATAGAATTTACGAAAGTATGGTATTAAATTAGATACTATATCCTTAACTTCCAGACGTTTATTCAAAAAAGGGAATCAAGTGAACTTTTTAGCGAGTCGTTAATCTTTACTTTGTCATTAATCTTTGTCATTCAAGTGTTGTATCTGTAATTTTTTTTTAACTAAAAAGTTAAGTTAGATATTATGTAAACTAATGGCAATTTAAGAAACCGAGACCGCATTAGATTATAAGATTTTTTTTATCTGATATGTATAAATAAAAAGTTGAAACACTCTGAAACCTTCGCCTCAAATCCATGATAAGTTCTATTGGTATAGAATCACCTCAATGACTTCAACAGTGAAGATGTGCTTCTGAAAACTAAACGTTTACCGCAAAAAGGTTAATGAGAAGCTAATGTTCAGAAAGACCACTTAATGATGTAACGCCCTACTGCTGACCACTCGTAAATAGTTATTCTAAAGTTAAGAAAGAGAGAGTTTGGTCAGAATGTCGCAGTTTAGTGCTTACAGACTCAAGATCAACAGCCTTCTAGAGAGAGGCAAACCCTCGGTAACACGATGATGGTAGTGATTAAAGTTCTCATCCGAAATTTTATCATTTTCGTTGTTACTATTATTTGTTTCTCGATGTTAGAAGTATCCGAAGTCCTGTAATCCTTTCCTTGGTCGTCCGAGATCATTATTTTAATGAAAAAGGGCCGATCATAGTTTTTCTTTTCCAGGAGGCATCTCGCCTTGGACTAAAGTAAAATCCCACAACGGGAAGTACTCCTTGAAAAGTGTCGTAGGAAACTATATCTGAATATAGCACGCAAATTTTCTTTCAAGAGCGCTCCTATGGAGAATTTCCTTATCGAAATGTCGTAACTTTGAACTGCACACCCTCCTCCCCCCCCCCAAATGACAATATGACTCAATATGCAATTCGTAGAGGCAGATTTTGTCGCAACACTAGCTTCAGAATCAATTCAACAAATTGCGTCAAAAGGACCTACACCAAGTATAACCAGCGGAAAAGTAGTATCTAATGTGGGTTACAGGAAAAATACCTAATCATGCACATCTGCGCTTAGGAAAGATATCCGTTAAGGTATCCTACGGTAAACTGGGACAGTTAGAGCCTGAAACTGGGAAAACTGCTTAAGGGCAGCTTTTGTAATTATCATGATCCGGTTTGATTTTCTTCGTTATGCTCCTTTGGTAGTCACTCCAGTTTACTGAGCAGCTTTCAACACTCCTCATCAAATTGTCGCTTTCCCTGCGCTCGTTCCTTACACTGTCCACTAAAAGTACTATGAGAGTATTTTTTATCGTTCCTGATCGGTTGATAAAAGCTGACACACACTGTAGAAAGATTAACTGTTAACTGAGCAGCAGGAGAGCAAAGTCAGGGAGAAGTGGGTGGAATTTCTTTCTCAGCCTCGATACATGCCGCAGCTGACGAGCTTCACTTTGCACCACTTTCGGAATTTGACGCTTGGACCGAGTTTATAACAGCTGCTCAGGACTAATAATACAACAACACATCAGAGTTAGGTAATAAGGTATTTCCAGGAATAAGCGGCTGGGAGCGTTTTCAAAATTTCGGAAAAAAAAGGAGGGGTGCTTATTTAGTTTTCCTTTCAGCGAGCTGTTACTTTATTTTGGCTATGTTCTAAATAAAAAAATCAGAAACTGCGGGATTCATTTAGAAGTCAAGTCAGTATGAAAATAGAAATAACTGGAAATGACGGAGAAGATACTATTCTCCTGTACTGATTCGATTGTGGTAGATATTTTCAAAACTGAGTTATAAATAAAGTGATCTTGGAAACAGGTTTTCCTTGTATCCCTACTCATTTAAGAAAATGAGAGAGGACGGGATGCTTATTTGAGACGGGTGCTTGTTTGATATCATGGCCTAGGGGATAGGCACTTATTCGGGGGAGGGCGCTTACTAGCATAGAGCACGGGCGCTCATTCGAAGAAGTTCGGTAATAGAGTGTATATCATCGTTAGCATGCACCTAAACTTTACTTTAATCCAGTATAATGGTTAGCCATCTTTCCAAAGTCATTGAATAAAAGTAACCGGTGTTGTAGATAACTTTGCGTTATCACTGCTCATATCAAGTTTTATATCACCATGAGGAGGGTTTTAATTGGTTAACTCATAGCCGTAAAACGGCCAAACACTTTAGCCGTGAGGCGGAAAAATTGACAAATTTTAACAGATAGTCGTAAAAGAAGTTAACCGTTAAAAAATAAATTCTGGGGACAACAGTAGAATTATATTAACCGTTAGCCGTAAAATGGCCTAAATTTTTTAAACTATCAGCCGTTAGAGTCATCACCACATTGAGAATCCTTATCGAGGTATCTGCTCATTGCAGTTTGCGTGTTCAAACTGATGAGTCATTTCAAACAGGTGAAATTTTAGTTAGAAATGACTTGCCTTTAATTACTCCATTAATGTAATTTTTAATTAAAGCCGTCTCACTTGAAGAGGACACGATCAAGAGAAGAGGGAGCCACTGCCGATTACTTTATTCAAATGGAATTAGAAAAAGTATTTACCTCAACGAACTTGACTTCAATTTTCATGCAGATTTTCAATCATTAACACAAGACGAAATATCAAGAACCCGTAAACGGAAACGTGAAAGAAATTTGTGAAACCGTTGCGGAAACACGACGGGTAACAGTGGCCAATTCATATGTTTCCGCTTCCGGTTTGGTGACGTTTACTCCTGTTTCCGTCAGGTTTCAGTTGAAGGAAACAAAAGTTTCCGGACATGTAACTTCATGTTTACACGTGCGGAAACACATGGCAACGTTCCAGAAACATGAATTTTTTTATATTTCCGTCAGACCGAAACGTTCATGGAAATACAAGGTTACTTTTCGGAAACAAGTTTTTCTCTTGTTTCCGTTGACGTAATAGGACAGAATGTTGACGAAAATACAAGGTTATCTGTAGGAAACATATTTTCCTCTTGTTTTTGCTGATGTATTTAGACTTAGAGGGGACGGAAGTACAAGGTTTTGTTTAGAAACACTTTTTTTTCTTGTTTCAGCATGCGCAGTAGTGCTTTTTTCTCTTCCCTCTTTATTATTACGGGACAGGTTAATATGTTGTGATCGTGCGTTTTTTTATAGCCCATACCATACTTTTATCGTTCGTTTGCGAAATCTGTGGTTTACTACGTAAAATCGCAATATACTTCAGTCGATCGACCGGTGAGACATAATTGATTTTTTTTATTTAAAAAGTACATCATATTCGTTTGTCGTCCTCGTTATTTGAGCAAAATATGCCTACAATTCCTTTCTTAACGAATGAACATCAAAGAATTTTGCAGCTAGTATATGGAAAATGTCAAATGTGCCGAAAAACAATGTCTCGACTTAGTCGCTGCGAACAGCCCAACGCGGGCCGTTAGTTGAGTGAGGGCGTGATGATTCATCTTCAGTCCGGTTGACACGTGCACTTGTACGAAGTTGCTTCCCAGTTAGAGGGCCTGGATGAGGTTAACTGACAACTGACAAATGGCCAAAATTTTAACTGACAGCTGACAAATCGCTGAAAAACTAACTGACGACTGACATTTGTGGTGGGCTTTTACTGACAACTGACAAAAGCCCGGATCGCCCCTAGTATCCTAAAAACTGGATGTAAAATAAGGACAGTTGATTTATTGTGTTCAATGAAAGTACATTTTCCATTACACATCAGTAGGAGTACCCCAGATTGTCCTATTTCGTTAATAATTACCGCATGTGCCATCCACATCAAGGTCATGTGTCACATATCAGTCATATGGTCTTTGATACCCAACTCGATCGTCAACTTACGCGATGGCCGTGAATGCTGGTATTTTAAGAGCTGTTGTAAGCTTTTACCGAATTGAGTCGGAAACGACATTTGAGCGTCACAGAAGCCGCATTCCTATCAAAGATGTTAAAACCGCACTGGCGCTGAATAAAGCACCCTACTTCGTTTCTTGGTCTAAAGGACTTGTCTAGTAAATATGGCCTCGGAGATTTTGATGTGAATCTTTATCACATGGCTCCGAAATCAGGTGGCAAAAGCGATATAATTTTGCGCTAACTACGGACGAGCAATGGAATTTGGAGCTTCCGACCATGCTGGCTGGAACAGGAAGCGAATTAAACAGTATGTATTGGAGTGGTTTGGTAATTGGTATTGGCAGATTTATATCAGTTAATAGCCTACTCTTTATCATAAAACGCTCATTAGATGTCGACGTCTAAGCGCCGTCAGAATTTTCTCATTCTTGAATTCATGCAAATTATGCTTTATGTAGATTATAATGACATAGCTAAAGTGACTGTGAAAAAGTTAATAATAATAATAATAATAATAATTATAATGATATTTATATAGCGCCTATCCAATGATAGATCTAGGCGCTTAACAAAGTGAGAGGAAATGAAACCCGTGAAAGTGATAAATCAGATACAATGAAATATATGAAGTTCATATATTTCATATATTTCATTATACTTCATATATTTCATTGTATCTGATTTATCACTTTCACGGGTTTATTACGAATCAACTCAACGGCCTGCTCCCAGTTGGCTTGTTAGCTCAATTGGTAGAGCGCTGCACTAGTATCGCAGAGGTCAGTGGTTCGAATCCCGTACAGGCCTGATTTTTTCAGGTCTGATTTTCGCTATTGCTTAAATAGCGCTATCTACTGCGAGGATCGTGTATCATATGTATCTAATACCGCAGTTCAAAATATATAAACTTCATATATTTCATTGTATCTGATTTATCACTTTCACGGGTTTATTACGAATCAACTCAACGGCCTGCTCCCAGTTGGCTTGTTAGCTCAATTTGTAGAGCGCTGCACTAGTATCGCAGAGGTCAGTGGTTCGAATCCCGTGCAGGCCTGATTTTTTTCAGGTCTGATTTTCGCTATTGCTTAAATAGCGCTATCTACTGCGAGGATCGTGTATCATATGTATCTAATACCGCAGTTCAAAATATATGAACTTCATATATTTCATTGTATCTGAGCAGAGATTCAATTAACAACGATTATCTCCAAGATATTGAATTGAGCACATTACTCACAACAGTTGTGGAGAATCTACATGCAGTTTCACATTTTAAGCATGAGACCGGCCTTCGCCGCATTACAGTATTCCCAATACTTTAGATTAATTACCAAGGAGTCGTTGAAGAGAGTAACGAAATGAGCAGCCAAGTATTCATGAAAAATCTTCCTATTCTGTCCCTCAGACCAGCCCGGAGTTTGCAAATGTAAACTTTATGCGACCTCTACCTTAAGTAGAGATCGACCCCGAGATTGAAAGTGCTATGAAAGAATTTGTGGAGAAGTATCGTCCCTTGAGGCAAAGGACAGTTCGGGATGAAATTACCAAGGGTAGGACAGGGGCTTTACCACCGGCCGTTTACACGGAGCAACAAGATTCCACAAAAGTGGACTTGTTGGCGGGAATAGGTAACGATTTCAACTCGGGAGAACAGTAAGTACGGTTCCGCAGCGACAAAGGAGCTGTTCAAGCTACTTCGAAAGGTGGGAATGTGACAGATATCACCTTCGTTGACGACTGTATCGTCGAAGTGTCAGCTGCTGACGGTGCGAACACATGCAGACGAATATGACACAGACTCAGAAAACGACCGTTTCTGACCAAGAGGATGAAGATATTACCCCAACTACGGTTTCTAGATCTGGACGGCCAGTTCGCGCCCATTTTCGCCTGGGTTTCTAAGTTACGCTTTCTCTAATAACTTAGTTGAAAAGTAGACAAAAGAACGTTCCTTTCCAATCATTTCATCGGAGCGAACCGCAATCGAAGCTTTGTAAAACAAAACATAAATCCAATATATTATACTAGAGGACTTTTCACAAGTTTGGTTTCTTTCGGATGATCGCACGGGAAAACGGAAGTTTGCGTTCAGAAGAGTCGTAACTGACTTAAACAATGACTGAAAGTCATTTGAAAGATCTTATTTCATTCCATTACTAAGAAAAAGCAGTTCATATTGTATCATTTTTCGACTAAATTTTCGAGTGTATGTGCTTTTCAGCTAAAATTATAGGGTCGGAAAGTAATAATTAACTTGCCAAGTTAATCATTAACAGTCATTCAACTGACAACTGACAAATGGCCGAAAATTTATCTGACAACTGAAATTCGTACCCCCCATCCAGACCCTCCAGTTAGCGTGGCAAAATACGCCTCATCCAGTTTCACTTTGATCTTCCTCAGTTTGCTCCTCTCCCATGAAGGTTTTCTTACTTTTCGTGATCGTGGTGTTGGGCCACTCTTTGGTTCTACTGCCTCTTCTTCGCAGCTTTCCTCCGACGACCGTATATTGTAATGCGTCTGGGGAAGA
Organism: Stylophora pistillata; assembly: GCF_964205215.1. NCBI lineage: Eukaryota > Metazoa > Cnidaria > Anthozoa > Scleractinia > Pocilloporidae > Stylophora > Stylophora pistillata. The sequence continues at coordinate 29,287,863 of NC_142524.1, forward strand.
CAATTTTTCTCGTGCCCTTTAACTTGTCTCCATCAGACAGAACTGTAGAGTTGTCCGGAGTAGACAGTCGTCGAGAAAGTTTCTAAAGGGAATAAAAGATCGAGACAAGCGAGAACGTTGTAGGAGCACTATTGAGAAGTCAAATAATTGCTAAAGTCGCCCTAACTGCCTTTTCAGTGACACTTAAAGCTAAATTATGAGCTTGCTAATATTGAAATAGCCAAAAGACAAATCAGCCACGTAGCTCAAGCTTTGGAAGAAAACCATGTTGACATTGTGGCAGTTAAACATCAGCGGAGGCTGCTATTAAGTAACTGATTTAATACACCCGCAGAGTTGTTACCAAGAAAAAATAATAACGGTATTAATAATATTTTCTCTTGTTGTAATGGATTTAAGAGACCTGTCCTAAAACATTAGAGACAAAGAAGTAAACGTTACGGATTCTGGCCTTATATAATTGATGTAAAATACTTACCCTCTTTAAACGATTGCTTCGCTTGATTCGCCGTCGGTGCTTCTCAAAGCTGTTGTTTGCTTTCCTTGTTTTACCATCTCTTATGGATCTCCAATGCTGATGAACCGCAGTTAATTCAAAACAAATAGAGTATGTTAGTTGACGAAGCATACTGTCGACACGAATTGGTAGAAATTACTCCAAGAAAAAGTGGTTGCCGCGCAATATTATTTATTCAGCGATAGCACCTTACAGCATTGGCAGCTTTCGACTTTCGCATTGATCATGATAGAACGTCATTGACACCATGTTGGTGGACGTAAACAATAAATATCTCATTGGCTTCTTTTGTTCGTCCACCAGCATTTTTTTCCTTTCACCACTGTTACCTGTCTCCAGAGATGAGTTGCAAACCACACGTACGCTGAAGTTCAGTTCTGCAGTTCCTTTCAATGAAAATACTTTCGAAATAAAAAAATCGCCTCTCTTCAAGTTACCTCGACATTTTCCTTAATACGAGTTTGTAATCACTCTGGAAGGCAAGACTAGAGGTTGAACTGACTATAAAAGGTGTCTCGAAAACACAGACCTCAAAAACACAGACCGCAGACCGCGGGCATCGAAAACGCAGACCTTGAAAAATCTTTTTTCGACATCTCGAAGAGAACCTTGGTTTTGAAGCAGTTTTTTTCTTTAATGAGAGAAATTTGGTCAAAACAAGCATTACGTGCGACCGGAAGTCACAAAGATTAATCAAAATATTTGCTTCGTGTTAAAGCCAGTGGTCTACAAACAAATAAATTTTGGTAAAAGTTGCTCTCAGTTACCTCATTAAACTTACTTCGACAATTTACGCGCAAACGTCCAACTTTGAGCGCGGTGCAAACTCATACATGGCTCCTTAATAAACGATCCCTGGTTTCAGGTCGCAGTTTACACATTCCTTGAAGGCAAAAATTCCAGGGCCTGTACTATTTTGCGAAACGAAACGAAACGAAACGAAATTGTACTATTTTGCGAAACGAAACGAAACGAAATTTTGCGAAATGGCGTTTTTTCGCCTTTATTTAGCAAATATGTCCTCTTCGTCCGAAAAAAAATGTTTTCACTAATAAAATGATCAATATTTCTAAGAGCCTGGTCACCTCTCATTTTATTGACCATAACAGAACTCGTTTCGCAAAGTAGTAATTTTGACAGAATTACTATTTTGCGAAATGGCGTTTTCTCGCTTTTATTTAGCAAATATGTCCTCCTCGTCTGAAACAAAATGTGTCCACTAATAAAATGACCAATATTTCTAAGAGCCTGGTCACCTCTCATTTTATTGACCATAACAGAACTCGTTTCACAAAGTAGTAATTTTGACAGAATTACTATTTTGCGAAATGGCGTTTTCTCGCTTTTATTTAGCAAATATGTCCTCCTCGTCTGAAACAAAATGTGTCCACTAATAAAATGACCAATATTTCTAAGAGCCTGGTCACCTCTCATTTTATTGACCATAACAGAACTCGTTTCACAAAGTAGTAATTTTGACAGAATTACTATTTTGCGAAATGGCGTTTTCTCGCCTTTATTTAGCAAATATGTCCTCCTCGTCCGAAACAAAATGTGTCCACTAATAAAATGATCAATATTTCTAAGAGCCTGGTCACCTCTCATTTTATTGACCAAAATAGAACTCGTTTCGCAAAGTAGTAATTTTGACACAATTACTATTTTGCGAAATAGCGTTTTTTTGCCTTTATTTAGCAAATATGTCCTCTTCGTCCGAAACAAAATATGTCCACTAATAAAATGATCAATCTTTCTAAGAGCCTGGTCACCTCTCAATTTATTGACCATAATAGAAACTTGTTTCGCAAAGTAGTAATTTTGACAGAATTACTATTTTGCGAAATGGCGTTTTTTCACCTTTATTTAGCAAATATGTCCTCTTTGCCCGAAACAAAATGAAAGACAACTACTTGTTTTTGTTCTCGATTGCTCTTTATTGGCTCGGAGTTTACTCTTTATGGTCGTTATAATTCTGTTTTCTATTCTGCTCTGTATTCCTTGTATTTTGTTTTGTTCTATTTATGGTTGCCGCAACTCGATTTTATAGCTGACCAACAAGCCACATGCGTGACTGGCAATTCCAGCCGAACTCAATTAACGCTCGATGTTTGGTCAAACTGCTAGGAAAATACGTTATAAGGTGACCAGAGGTGACAAGGCTCTTAGAAATATACATCGTTTTATTAGTGGAAACATTTTGTTTCGGGCGAAGAGGGCATATTTGCTAAATAAAGGCGAAAAAAGGCAATTTTGCAAAATTTCGTTTCGTTTCGTTTCGCAAAATAGTATAAGCCCATATTTGCTGAATAAAGGTGAAAAAACGCCATTTCGCAAATAGTAATTCTGTCAAAATTACTACTTTGCGAAACGAATTCTACTATGGTCAATAAAATGGGAGGTGACCAGGCTCTTAGAAATATTTATCATTTTATTAGTGGAAACATTTTGTTTCGGACGAAGAGGACATATTTGCTAAATAAAGGCGAAAAAACGCCATTTCGCAAAATTTCGTTTCGTTTCGCAAAATAGTACAATTTCGTTTCGTTTCGTTTCGTTTCGCAAAATAGTATAAGCCCTCGTACGCCACCATTACACATTACAGCGATCGGTTTAGGACAAACAGCGACCTTTAAATGCCGCAGATTTTGTAACATCTTCGTTTCCTTTGCTACGATCTTCAGATTTGAGTCTCCCGGCTCCGCCGAATAAAACAAAATCGCTCCACAACCATGGTTCTCTTTGAAACGTCGTAAACAAATTTTCAGGGTCTACGGTTTCTAAAAACCCCTGGGTTTTCTCGAAAACGCAGACCTTAACAAACAGCAAACTTTACTAGATGCCGCATATTTTGTAACATCTTCGTCTCCTAAGTAACGCTTCACAACCACGCTTCTCTCCTAAATGTCTAAAAACAGGGTTTTTAATATGGGTCTGGGTTTTCGAGAAACCCCCTGGGTTTTCTTGATGTTAATGTTTTCTGAAATATCATTCTACGGTGGTTCCGAGAGAAATTAATTACAGTGGCTTAAAAAGGGCCTCACTGTAACCTTCCTTCTTTAAGAAAAATCAGACGTCTTTAAATAAAAATTCCATTTAGAGCATAATGAAAAGGATGTTGTTTCTCAAATTCACCTGCCTTAAGATAAGTAATCTGATTATGGCATGTTTGAGCGTTAAAATTGCGCGAATACCAATAAGCAGACAGCTCACAGAGATATATAACTCCAGGTGAGTATACTAAAACTTATTAATTCATGTCTGTTGCTTAAAACATGACGATTTACCAAAACATTACTGAAGATGGAGAGAAGAAAACCTACGAGCGGTTTTTTTGCTCTCAGGAATTAACTGCAGGAATTCACGGCTGTCTGATATTTCTTTCGGCCTTCAATGTTTTGCTGGCCATTTGTTCATCTTTGGGAAATATTCTGATCCTGATTGCCTTGCACAAAGAGACATCTCTTCACGCACCGTCCAAACTGTTTCTCCGATCCCTGGCTACAACAGATCTCCTCGTTGGCGTCATTTCTGAGCCTTTTACCATCACCTATTGGATGTCCGCCGTTAGAAAGCGATGGGATGACTGCTACAGCACATTATTTACAAGCTTCATAGCAAGCTATCTTCTCTGCGGCATGTCTTTGTTGACACTGACTGCAATAAGCGTAGACAGGCTGCTCGCCATAACATTAGGACTGAGATACAAACAAGTTGTGACTGTAAAAAGAGCGTGTGCGTGTGTCATCGTGTTCTGGATTGTTTCCATTATCTGCGCAGCGATGTATGTGCGGAACGTCCTTATAACAATATGGTATAGCCATATAGTCATACCAGTAAGCTTTTTCACCTCAGTTTCGTCTTACACAAAGATTTTTTGGGACCTTCGTCGCCATGAAACGCAGATAGCAGCAACATCCAGCAAGAGCAATCGAGTAACTCGAGTTCCGCTCCACTCAACATATCTCGATATAGAAAGGGAGTGTCAAGTGTAATGTGGCTGCAGTTAGCAGTAGCTGTTTGTTATCTTCCACATGGTATAATCACAGCTTTGTGGACCTATAATGGACAGTCATCGGCAATAATTGTGCTCAGACAATTCACAGTGACTCTAGTTTACTTTGATTCATCACTAAACCCGTTGCTTTACTGTTGGAAGATTAGAGAGGTGAGACAACCGGTGAAGGAATTACTCAGACGAACACTTTGTTGCTGATAAATTTATGGTCCTCAAAGTGTTTACATTCACCTTATAGAATTGATGATTTCCGATTCTTTTAATACCAATTTTTCAAGACTCAAGTCGTCAGTGATCTGTAGATGATATCACTAAACAATCTTTATTTCATTTATCAATATGACGCACAAGAGCAGGATGTATGTGTCAAAATGAACAGGCGTTCTATCAATTAATTGACGCTGCTAATTGCATTATACCTAGCTGACGGAAAAAGGGTATTTTATATCCAGGGCTTGGATATGAATTTCAACTGGGAAGGTTGATGATATCCCTCAAGAGTGAGCGAAGCGAACTACTGTCAAACCTGTTTTGAGTGGCACGTATTAAGCGGTTGCTCGGCCTGTATTAAGTAGTCCTTTGTGAAAGTTCCGAATTTTTTTTACTTAGTTACTCTTATTCACCTCTTTTAAGCGGTCACCTTTCTGTAGCAGTCGGGGTCGTCCTTTACTAAGTCCTAACAACCTGTTTGTATTGTCTTACACCCAAACTATATTGAACGTGGAAGTGGAAGAAGTAAAAAAACACTAAATTTACTTTCAAGTAAAATTGAATCCATGTTTACCTCGCGAAATCAGTGTAAGAAGGATTTTTTGAGTGAGTTTTTGTTCATTAAGAGGTAAATTATTGGATAAAATGGCGTTTTTACCCCATTTTGTGGACCCTGTAATTTAGCAGTGAACTTGTTTTACCGTGGATGACCGCTACTGTAGACAGATTTTTCATCACCTTGAGAAGATGAACTCTTATTCACTTACACATGTAGACTTGTAAAGTTCTATCTATTTTATAGATATTGTGTTTAGATGTTAAAAGATATATTTTAACACCACCGAATGCAGTGATCACCTGCAAGAAAGCTGCTTTAATTTCTGACGCGAAAATAGAACAATTTCCGTTACAAAAGATGTTTTACTACTAAAACAATTGAAATCAATCTTATGTATGAAAAAAAAAAAAAAAAAAACTTCGTGAAAAGTTAAAGCACCATGTTGATAAACACAGTTACCATGATGATAACATTGATATCTTCACTGGTAAAGACATTATTGATACGTTAACTGCGCCAGGTGAAGATGTCATGTTTTTGCTAATTTATACCTCGAATATATTATTGATTTAGAGGCATGCATTTCTTAACTTTCTTTCAAGCAATGTTCTCTGGTCCAAATAGAATCCACACGGCATGAAAATATTCTACCATTTAGAGAACAAGATCTCTAAATGAAGACTCTCTTGCTGTTATTGATGTTGTTGTTTTTTTAATACCATTTATAACCTAACCTGTAATATTACGCAGAATTTACATCAATCCACTTATCAATCCTTTGTGTTTCAGAAACATATATCTTAACAACCTTCCCAAGTCGAACCAAACCTCCTGGTTATGGATTTTTACTGATTCTGTTTTCTTTTCCTTCTTCTTATATATACATGTACAGTCGTTGTCAATATTGTATTTAAGACGCTATTTTCATGAATATTTTACGTCATTGCAATTTTGATCGGGTACATAGGGATTTTTTCATAGTTATATTTATCCTTGTAATGCTTCCAGATCAAAATAAAAACTAATTCTGGATTTGAAACCCAAATAATGCGACCTGGGCAAAAGAAAAATATATCCACGAATTTCCTCTCAATCAGCTGTTGATGTAAATGCGGAGGACGTTTTAATTGAGTTAATCCATAGCCGTAAAACGGCCAAAAACTTTAGCCGTGGGGCGGAAAAATTGCAACAGATAGTCGTAAAAGAAGTCAAGCGTTAAAAATAAATTCTGGAGACAATAGTAAAATTATATTAACCGTTAGTCATAAAATGGCCAAAATTTTTTAACCTATCAGCCGTAAAAGCCATCACCGCACTGAGAACCCCCATGGAGGTATCTGCTCATTGCAGTTTGCGTGTTCAAACTGAAGAGTCACTTCAAACAGGTGAAATTTAGAAATGGCTTGCCTTTAATTACTCCATTAATGGAATTTTTGATTAAAGCCGTCTCACTTGAAGAGGACAAGATCAAGAGGAGAGGGAGCCACTGCAGATTATTTTATTCATATGGATTAAAAAAAGGATTTATTTCAACGCACTTGACGTCAATTTTAATGCAGATTTTCAATCATTAAAATCTGTTCAATGTTAACACCTGCTTAGAAAAAGAGGGAAAAAAAAACCAATAGAAAGGTGTTTCCTTTCCTGTTAGACGAGTCTGATCTCAACTTTTCAAATTATATGACAACAATAGAGCACAAAGAATAGACAAATATGGTTCTGAAATGTAAATGATAATAGGATGAAACTGTAATCACCGAAATACGAACAAATCATGGGGTTTAGCTTTGTACCAAGCAAATTCTTATTTTATTTTCAAACAGGATGAGTTATACGTCTAGCGTCTAGCAGAGCTAATTTTTAACCGATGGAAATTCCTTCTAAAACTAGATTAAGTTTCCTTTAACTCAGTTAATGCCTCTAGACTTACAATGTAAGTCTCGTCGATTTTTTCACACAAATTACCAAAAACATTTATTGTAGTTGACAAACACCGCAGTTGAGAAAAATGGTAATATCAGCCTAATCTCCATCATGCTTGATAGGTTGAAATTAGGAAGTGCATCATTTGAAAAGAACGGCACCTGTTCTCTTTCACAGTTACTACTTGCTCAAATCTGTCATATTGATGCAGGAAATTAATCGCGTTTAACACTGTTATCTTCAAACGACGACAACCTCATTCGTAGCAAGGAGTCAGTGAAAGGGCTGGAAATATTATAGAAGAAAGGGCTACTGTTGGAGAGAGAGTATGCGCGGCTCTAACCAAACCCTAAGCCTTCATCAATTCAAGAAAGCAACAAGGGAAGGAGGGGAAGACCATTTCCAGCCTTGCACCTCATGAGCAGCAAAGTGTGTTTCTAATTATTTCTTTCACAGATTGTCTCACTTCTCTGATCTTCCAGCAGTAAAGCAATGGGTTTAGAGCTGAATTCAAGTAAACCAAAGTCACTGTAAATTGTCTGAGAACTGTAACAGAGGACGACTTTCCACTATAGGTCCACAAAGCTGTAGTTATACCATGTGGAAGATAACAAAGAGCTACTACTAACTGCAGCCACATTACACTGGACACTCCTCTTCTGTACCGAGAAATGTTTAGTGGCCCTGAACTTGAGTTGCTCGATTGCTCACACTGGATGATGTTGTTGTGCACTTGAATTTCATGGCGGTGGAGTTTCCTGAAAATCATTGTATAAGACGACACTGAGGTCACGAAACAAACAGGTATCGTTATATGGGTGTACCAAGTTGTTATACGAGCATTATGTGCATGCAACGCGGAGCATATCGAGCACAAAATCCAGAATACAAGAACGATCGCTCGTGCCCTGTTCAGAGTCACAGTTTGTTTGTATCTCAGTCCCAATGACAAGGCAAGAAGTCTATCCACGCTTATTGCGGTCAGCGTCAACAAAGACATGCCACAAAGAAGATAACCCACGATGATGCTCGTGAAAAATGTGTTGTAGCAGTCATCCCACCGCTTTCTGACCGCGGACATCCAGTAGGTGATAGTTAGAGGCCCGGAGATGACGCCAACCAGGAGATCAGTTAAAGCCAAGGATCGGAGAAACAGTTTGGACGGTGCGTGAAGAGATGTCTCTTTGTGAAGGGCAATCAGGATCAGAATATTCCCCAGAGATGAACAAATGGCCAGTAAGAAATTGAACACCGAAAGAAATATCAGATAGCCGTGAATTCCTGCAGTTAATTCCTGAGAGCAAAACAGCCGCTCGTAGGTTTCCCCCTCTCCATCTTCAGTAATATTTTGGTAAATCGTCATGTTTCTAAACAACAGAAATGACATACTGAATAAGTTTGTATATACTCATCTGGAGTTATATATCACTGTGAGCTGTGTGCCTATTGGTCTTCCCGTAATTCAAACCCTCAAACATGTCATAATCAGATTATTTATCTTAAGGCAGGTGAATTTGAGAAACAACTTTCTTTCAATTGTATTCTTGATGGAATTTTTAATAAAAGAGGTCTCTTTTGAAGAGGGAAAATCAAAGAGAGATTCCCTTTAAACCACTGCAGACTACATCGCTAGGAACCGCCGTAGAATATTTCAGAAAACATCAACATCGGAAGTTGGACCGAAGTCGATTGGTATTGAGGAAACAGCAACTTATTGGTCGTAATAAGTCGTAATTTCAGTGTCCAAATACAGTTCTTTGAATTCATTGTTTTATCAACTTAACACAAATAGAAACAATATATATTAGCTTCTATGGTGGTTGAAACCAAATGAAAACAAACACTGATCTCGTGATATTGATCAAGCAACTTTCGACCCATTATTCGGGGAACCTTCTGGATACAAAACTTTGTCATTTATTTTATTCCCAAGTACACGCTTAAATCAGCGATTAAAGCTTTTATATTGGCAATGCCTGACTGGTTGTCTGTTATTTTTGTCATTTCGTGACCAGCCCTATTAGTTTTAGTAATTTGTTTTTTCAAAGAACCTATGTTCATTCCAGTTTTATTTTGAGATTCCTTGAAGAGATATTTTATCGTTGAGTCTTGTGGTTCGAGACATGCACAACAGACCTTAGAGAACTCTGTTTTCTCGTTGACTGACATATCGCCAACGGCAGTGGAAGTCATCATCAAAGCGAAGCGACGATTGAAGAAAAATGAAGCTTTGCTGATATAACGATAACATATATACACATTCATCACTTCCTTAATGATGTCTTGTCTGGCGTTTCGAGCGTTAGCCCCCTATCAGATCTAATGACGAAAAGCTAACGTTAGAAACGTCAGCTTTTCAAACTCTCTTCGGTGCCCTGTTTACATTATCAACACAGTTGATAAAACCAAATTATGTTTTGACTCAACATTACGGTTTCTTTAGGAACTTACCCTCTATTTTGTTGTTGTTATAAACTCAGTCCAGGCGTCGAAATTCAAAATGATGAAAGGTGAAGCTTGTGAACGAGGCCTGCGAGTGAAGTTACTATAGTGTGTCAAACTTTGTTCAATCGAGCAGTTACGGTAACAAAGCAGTGCCGGAATACTTTTTGCAGAAAGCCGACGGTTGTGCCTCCAGCTAGTTTGGATTTTTGAACCTTATTTTTGTTTACGATGTTTATTTACAATTTATTTGTCTTTTTCCTGTAAAGCCCCATCGGGGAGTGCTCGATTATTATTATTAACATTATTATTATCATTATTATTATTATTATTATTATTATGCCAATATATCTGACACTGACATTACATCGGAAAGTGCCCAAGCCAGAATTTAAGTAGTCAATTTTTTATTATGTAGCTTAGTTTACTGAATTTTTCTTTCTTTTTTTTAGAGAACTACTTTTTGTGAAATATTTTTAAGGAAAAATTTATTATTATTATTAAGGACGTCGATCATGTATCGTCAATTTATTTGCTGTTCTGCTGAACGAAGCTGAAGCAAAATAATGCAGACATAAGATGAATTCTGCCACTCTGTAGAACAGTTGTTAATACCGAAGAGATTCAAGACTTTTCTCTCAGCTAGAGACTTTTTAAACTTGTTTTAATATTTATACCTTAATTTGTCTTAATTTTGTTTGTTATCCTGTATTTTTACTGATTTTGTGAAATAAAAATTAATATTTTGAATTATTATTATCATTATTATTATTATTATTATTTCGGTTCCCTATCCGCATTTCAGAAACGCGCAGAAGTGCTTTCTCTTTCGTATTTTATTTGGAATGTTGAGATTAAACAAGTGTAAATGCAAACACGCATGTTCACTTTCCAAGGAGTGTTCGCATTGAAGGGATGTTAATGAAAAGCGTGGATACATTTTCTGTTAGGGTCGCAGTCTTTGGGTTTCAAAATCGCAAATAGTTTGTATTGTGATCGGCAAACATTACGGGGATAAATAAAACTGTTAACGAATCTCTTAGTTCCCGGTCATTAATATTGTGATAGATTCTCTCTTTGTAGCATATCCATAGAAATAGCGTCTCCTACAAATGATTAAAAAAGAACAGTGTTAAATAAACAATTAAAAGAAAATAATTTTCATTTTTAAATTTCGTTACTTTGAGCTGCACACTCTTCCCGCCCTTTGTATTTCAAATAATACTAAAGAAATACGTCTAAATGACGATAAGACTCAACTTGCATCTCGTAAGGGCAGATTTTGTCGCAATACTTCAACATCAACAGATGGCAACAAAAAACTTACACTGAGTACAACCAGCACAAAATTAGTCATCGGATCTAATAGCTAATCATGCGCATCTTCGCGTAGAAAAGATATCCATTAAGATATCCTAGGGTAACCTGTGATAGTTAGAGCCAGAAGCTGGGAAATCTACAGAAGGGCAGCTTGCGTAATTATCGTGATCCAGTTTGATTTTCCGTTATGCTCCTTTGGATGTCACTCCAGTTTACTGAGAGAATCTCCAACCTCTCTGCCGCTTTTCCTGCGTTCATTCCTTTAACTGTCCACGGAAAGTAATCTGATTGTAATTTTTTATCGTTCCTGATCGGTTGATGAAAGCTTCCACACACTGTAGATTAAAGCTTACACACACTACTGTAGAAACACTGCTGTAATCAAGTGAGAGACTACATATTTAACAATTATTCCACGAGTGCGCGTTGGATATGAGATGATAGATAGGCAACGAGGCGCTACGCGCCTCATTGGCTATAATCATCTCATATCCAACAAGCGCGAGTGGAATAATTGTTTTATTAAAAACGTTAAATTAAATTATTAAATTTTATTAAATTTTTAGCTCCCTTTTAATTTTAAGCTGCCACTTACGCTTACCATATTTGTAGATTATGGTATATTGGCTGATATACCATAATGGCTAAGCCAATAAAAAGTCTTGAATTGCATTATCCAATGATCTAGTTTTTAATAAATCTTATTAGCGAAGCGCGAGGGCCGTACTGGGAGAATATCGGCCCGAGGTCTTGCGCTCGGTCGGTACAAAAAAGACCGAGGGCCGATATTCTTCCGGTACGGTCCCGAGCAAGCTTGGTTATTGAGAGATTTATTGTACGACTGAAGTTCAAAGGGACACAAGTGCGGTATCATTCGGGACCATTCGGGACAGTGCCCGGTCCAATACTGAGAGAATATTGACCGGCAATAGAGCATTTTGATTGGCTGATTTTAGTTATTGGCCCTCTGACTGCCCGAGTCGTGTACTAAGTAACGATTACACCACGCCTCTCACTGGTGTCAAGTTTTGAAGAGGGTTGTAGTTTGAGTTCGGTGTCGCTTGTTACTATGATTGCAATCAACATGGACAGACTTTCTGCCTTGTTACTGGGGATAAAACACAAGCTAGTTGTCTCTTTAAAGCGTACAGTTGTTGCTACAGTGATAATTTGGTTCGTATGCATCCTTAATTCTGCGATGAACTTTTAGAATTGTCTGATCTTATTATGGTGCAGCGATTCCTCTTTGCTTATTGATATCCGTCTTCTGTTATGCCTGGATCTTCTTCACTCTTCCACCGTCATCATCAAACGTAGGTACACACTGTACTTCATCCACATAACCCAATAATTCCTCATGAAACTCCACCAAACGTGTCGCGATACAGGAAGGCAGTGGCCGGCGCACTGTGGCTGCAGTTGGCTTTAGTCGCCCTCTATCCGCCTCACTGAGTAGTAGAGTCTTTGTTTACTTACAGCGAACAATCTTCGTTAATTTTGTTTTTAAGGCAATTTGCAGGGACATTGGGTAATTTAAACTCAACCCTAAACCCGATTCTTTATTGCTGGAAAATTAGGGAAGTGCGACAAGCAGTGAAGAACATTATCAGATATAATCCCTGTTTAAGAAATTACGGTTCCCATTCAAAGCTGTCAGGCGCCAAAGGAAAGGAAAGGAAAGGGAAGAGAAACCTCAGCAACTGCCACTTTAACGATACAGTCGTCAACGAATGTGATATCTGACACATTCCCACCTCCCAAAGTAGCTTGAACAGCTCCTTTGTCGCTGCTCAACCCTACTGACTGATCTCCCGAGTTAAAATCGTTACCTAGTGATTTTGATTTGATTTGATTTATAAGATTCGCCGACAGGCAGGGACACTGCAACAGCTTGCGCAAATCACTGCAGGCCCACTAAACCCACCCATCCCACTCAGGGGAGGACATCCATCACACAGTAATCTCTTGTGTGGGAAATCAACGTCTCCTACCCCCAACCCTGCAGGAGACGGGACCTCCATTTATTCGTCCCTATCCGGGAAGATTAGAATATCTAACCATTTCTTGATGTTATAGAAAGGTAGCAAATTCTTCTCAAAGTCAAAGTCATATCTTTTTAGGCAGGGTGGTCCTTTCAGCACTAGGGTGGTATCAATAGGAACCCCTCAATTATTTTAAGACCTTGAGTGTTGGTCCGGCCGGGACTCGAACCCTCAACCTCCTGCACAACAGTCCAGCGCTCTATCCATTGAGCTAACCCGCCAACAAGTTCACTATGGTGGGATCTTGTTGCTTCGTGTAGACGGCCGGTGGTAAAGCCTCTACCCTGTCTTTAAGCTTGGTAGTTTCCTCCCGCACTGTCCTTTGCCTCAGGGGACGATACAGTCTCCACAAATTCTTTCATAGCACTTTCAACCTCAGGGTCCATCTCTACTGAAGGTAGAGGTCGCATAAAGTTTACATTTGCAAACTCCGTGCTGGTCTGAGGGACAGGATAGTAGGGTTTTTCATGTGTAAAATACTTGGCTGCCCATTTCGTTACTCTCTTCAACGACTCCTTGGTAATTAATCTAAAGTCTTGGGAATACTGTAATGCGGTGAAGGTCTCGTGCTTAAAATGTGAAACTGTATGTAGATTCTCCACAACTGTTGTAAGTAATGTGCTCAATTCAATGTCTTGGAGATAGTCGTTGTTAATTGAAGCTATGCTGTTGTGCAGGCGGCGCATTCCTTCATCGAGGAGTTTAAGTGAGACTTGAGTTTTATGAGACACACGGTTCCTTCGGGGCCGTTGTTTGCTGTGGTTTCCTTTCTACTGTGCCATTGTTTCATCTCAGAAACGGTCTTTGTGATGTTGTCATTTACTTGTGATACTTTTGTCTACGGTATCTTGAAGAGACAATTGTGCTTTCTCTATGCTTTGGGCTCCGATACCAAAACTATCATAGAGACTTCCAAGAACGACACAGTACCACTTTTAAGACTTCTAAGAACGACAAAGTACGACATAGTACGACACAGTACCACTGAGTCCCGACGCTAGTTTTTTTTTAGTGGAGTCTTTGTTTACTTACAGAGAAAATCTTCCTTAATTTTGTTTTTAAGGTAATTTACAGGGACATTGGGTAATTTAAACTCAACCCTAAACCCGATTCTTTATTGCTGGAAAATTAGGGAAGTGCGACAAGCAGTGAAGAACATTATTAAAAATAATCCCTGTTTAAGAAATTACGGTTCCCATTCAAAGCTGTCAGGCGCCAAAGGAAAGGAAAGGAAAGGGAAGAGAAATTTATAACAATACATTAGTAGGAGTTCTACAGCTCATATATGTCTTCACTTGCAAATCACATCTGAAGTGGTATTTATGGATTGCTTTGATTCTGTAGGTTTTTAAGTTGTCAAAGACTGAAGCGGTACAAATGATGAACACTGGCGTTCGTTTGTTCCAGCGGATCAGTGTTTTTCAGAACGGAACAATGTGTCTTATGACTAAAAGGTCAGGTTGTTCTATTGTAATGCAGTTGGAAATAATCTTCACCAACTTAAGTCATGTACATGCTTATTTGCCTTACTTTATATTAATAATGTTCGTGGCTACTTTTCTGCCAGCTAAGCAAGTAAAGGCTATTACTGCTGGATTTATGAATTACACTGAAACTTGTCTTTGGAAAAACTAATTCAATTTAAGGGCTATTTAAGACACATCCCCTACTCTGGGGTGTTTTCCTTGGCATACTCACTCTAAGCAAAAAATTTAACTAAAAATGTTCTTTTCGCCTACACCCTTTAGAACAGCAGTGCAGAAAGAGACCTTAACATTTAAATATTAAATATAAGAATCTTTCTTGATGTAGCCTGGGGGTGTGCTACGCCCCAGCGTTGTAAATTATGGAAGACGGTGAATGGCAAAGTGAAAGACTCACCCTTTTCGCAATAAAAACCTGAATACCAGGTACAAATGCAATTACTTTAAATGCTTACAACGCTCCTGCAGGTCTTTAGAAGCGTTTTAGCTTTTAATATTGTACACTTTACTCCCGGGCATTATTCTTCCCAGGGCATAGTATTCTACGCATTTTCTGAATTCGTTGTCTTTGGAAAATTCAAATTTCCCTGTTTCCTTTCGATCCTGCACGCTGAGCCAGTTAGTGCACAAAACATATTGACTTTATGCAGTGCTTTTTCTTCCCCCGCCTCTGTTGTTATTCACTGATTTGTTAATGCATCTTTTGCCTCACGAACATTAATTATCAAAAGGCTTACCTAGAGACTCAGAGAGTCTGGGAATTAGGTTTATTCCTCTGGTCGTCACGCAAGACGTACTGATTACCTCGTCCGCTTTCGTTTTGAAACCCAAATCACAATGGCGGCTGGCCAGAATGTTCCAGAACTAGGCGGCTATGAGTTCGAGTTTACAAGTGAAGTTCCTGACGATTTTGAATGTCCCGTGTGTCAATTAACAATAAAAGATCCCATACAGATTTTAGGATGTGGCCACAGACTTTGTAAAATCTGCTCAGAGAGCTTGTTGAGGTAAGGACGGATTATAGAATCGAATGCTGTAACAAGTTATAGAACGATCAGCTTTCACCAAAGCTTTGTTTGTTGGAAAGCTGAATAACAACTTGACCGGATGAATCACTTTTCAAGGGGTATTTAAGTTTTCTTTTGCTGAAATTATCTGTTGGCTAGCTTTATCGGGCGGACAGCAAAACAAACCGATTAGCGACCGAGAACTATGATACACTTTACCTAATAATTGGTAGCTGCGTTATCATTTAGTAGTCAAATTTATAAGCAATAAGCAACATCGGACAAACTTACCGAAAAAATATGGTCATTCTAGTTTGTTTCGGTTAGATTGAATCACCACAAAATGATTTGTATCTCCGTATGCAAATTTACCACAGTGGGTTCATTACGCAACAGTGAATATGGCTTAGCGGCAAACCATAATTAATCGATTAACTATGGACAAACAGAAGCGAAGACATGAAAGCTCATGATACATGGGGTAAAAGATTTTTAACCTTTTGCTTTTGACTGTTTGTTTGTTTTTGCATTTTCCCTTACCTCAGGAACCAATCTCCGAGATGTCCAATTGACAGAGAACCCCTGTCGCGTGACAAGGTAATAATAGCGCATGTCTTGTTAGGTGCTGGTCACGCAAACCAATGAGTCGATGTTCCACCTACTGTAATTATTCAGGATTCCATAAAAAGGAGAATAGCGTTTGTTACGAGGGGAGTATACTGCTTATGGACCCCATGTCTGACTAAGAAAATATGCACCGGCCATTGAATTTTAGCTCTAGAATTCTGAATGAGCCGGAGAATTCTCCGATCACCGATGGCTTTTCAAAACTCACCTTTTATTACAGTCACTGTACTTTAATTTCATTTTACTACTGCCAGTCCATTTAAATACTGCTAGTTCATTTTATTACTTCCAGCCAAAGTTAGGGGCATTTCTTTCTTCGCTTTTTTCCCGCTCAAGATCTCGCTATGTTCCTACCTTACCATAAGTCCTTCATGTCGTCGTTTACGTATATAAAGTCATGATTTTTAAGCACAATTATCTTGACATCGATGTAACCGGCTGATAATCTATAAGTGTTACTGACCTTAAATATTTATGATGTCTGTGTCTGTGTTGACAGATATTTCCAGATGTCGCTTGTCATCGTAAAATTCTGGATCTTACAGTGAAATGTTCCTTTGTCGGGTGTCCTTGGACGGGAGAACTTCGTGCCGTGCAGGTATTAATATTTATGTTGTATCTACAATTAGGTTACTCTCCATCACATCATCTACAGTCAATCAAAAATTTTTGCAATTCTCTCAAACATTTTACTTTGTCTCCTGAATAATAAGCAAGCGTTGCACTTATTCCTGTTACTCTTAATCACCAAGGCAACCAGATAAAAGGTTATAGGAAGCAGATAAAGACTACTGGTAGGGCTCGACAAGACAGTTCCTTGTACAATTGTCACTGTCTGGACTGGACAGTGGTGTTATTTAAGTATTTGTAATCTGTGGAGGCATGGTTGGTAGTTTGATACAGCGGGAACAGTTTCTTCGAGTTTGATCTCCTTTGATAGGTGCTTAGTTTAGTACATATATACATACATACATACATACATACATACATACATACCTTAGTCGACCACTCCCCATGGGGGCTTTTCAGGGCCAATTCCCACCCATCCCACCTCAGGGGAGGACATCCACAACACAGTAATCTCGTGCGCGGGAAATTAGCGTCTCCTGCCCCTAACCCTGCAGGAGACGGGGCTAACGGTTTATTCGTCTTTATCCGAGAAAACTAGAATATCTATCCATTTCTTGATTATAGAAAGGTAGCAAATTCTCCTCACTTATTTTAAGACCATGAGTATCGGTCCGTGACCATGAGTATCAGTAGACGTACATTTATTATTTATTACTTATGTTAGACATATCATGACTACCGACACATCACACTTTAATTTCACATCTCTTTGCTTAGATCCTAAAAATGTCATTCAACTGTCAGTTGACCGATTATTGGGCTCTAAATTATGTCTTCCCAAACTCCTTTAGCCAGTTTTATGTCGTTTGTCGTGGCAGATTGGTTCATGATTAAACTGCAATTTACTATAACGATAATTTTTATTTAAGAAACATCAATCAGATTGCCTGTTCAAAGTGGTGGAGTGTCCAAATGCAGGATGTAAAGAGAAGCTCACCAGGCGAGATATGGACAATCACAAGAAAAGGGAATGTGTCTGGAGGAATGACAATTGTGAATTTTGTAAAGGACCAGTGATCGTTAAAAACAAGCAGGTTTGTTAGCGTAAATCTATTCTTTATATAGCTTCTAGGAGGGGAACCTCCACAACTTCTGCTTTTTATCCAAACTGGAAAAAGTGGTGATGATTTCCAATCTTTATTAAGTCAAAATTTTGTAGAGCTCGGGACAATTTTTCTCAGTCGAGAGAAAGTTGTCATACAGAAACATCTTACAACGGTTGAGCGTAAATGCTTGGTTATTAAACTTTGATTCCTTGCTGCTAAAAATGTACGCATTTTACTCCAGCAATTTCGTTAATACGGCCTGTCTGTATTGGTCATATTTTGATAAGATGGTACGAATTTTAAATTTACTTATGCTGTAAAGACGTCATTATGATTTTCTTCAGCAACATCATAACGTCTGTCAACGGTTTCCAGTTCAATGTAACAACAATTGTGGTTTGAGGAATATTATACGAGAAAAGGTAACATTTAATTTTCTCAGTGACCTTCGTAATTAATTCTAACGACAGACAAATTGAAAGTTTATGCAAACAGCCCGCATGGGAGATAGTATTGCTTTATATGAAACACTGATAGCCCAGTCCTGTTTTATGGGAGCAATGGAAGGCGTTCCATGCTCACCATTGCAGAGAACGTGGAATATTGTTTTGGAATATTTTCCTGGTCTCAGTCAGCGGATGTCAAGGTCGTTACCCCTGCCATGACTGAGCCTGGCTGCCAGAATTTCAGTGTAAACTAGGTAGCTCCATGGTGGGACAACAATCCTCTTTGGCATTACGCTAAAACAATCCCTACAGGGAAGCTTGTTCAGTTAAACTGTGCAGTGAAAATGCCTTAGAATAATAGGGAACATTTTTTATAATTTGTAGCTGAACTCAGTTTCGGGACTCATACATGTGACGATACATTTTTCGCATGCGAACTGAACTCTCGCGGACGGCACAATAATAACGGGGGAAACTAGCTCAGTAGAGCAACTCGGCAGCGAGAACGGGAACTCGTCACGATTCCCTGGTACAGGCGACTTCTTCAAGTGAACTTGTACGGACGTCAAGGTCGAGACAATCTTTCGGTTCCACTTCATTTTATTTTAGGTCAGGCCAACAACTGACATGACCTCAACTGTACTTAAGGTGGCTCGTACCAGTTTCCTCGCGCGAGGAACAGATCACTCTAGCCTCACGCGCGAGAGAAACGTGCGAAAGAAGCGCGAGATTAAAAGACGAAAATTCAAAACAAAGATGGCGACGGGAGGATTTTTTTCTACTTATCTGAGAAGTTTACCTAAGAGCTTGTAGTTGATGAGTTGAGCGGCCACTATGAATGCAGGAGATAGAAACTAAGATAACGAAGACGATTTTCGGAGAAGTAAAGGTTGCTTCACTTCACATTTAAAAGAAATATTCAACCGATATGAAATCTTGCGACGGCGAAAAAAAAAGAACTCAAGTGAAGGGTAATCTACCTGAAGTGGAAGAAGACTTTGAAACTTCAAGGAAAATAATATGATATAGCCAGAAGTCATGTGTAGGATTTTTAAGATGAGCTCGGGAGGCTGTCTTTGACGGCTGTTTAATGATTTTCTTAGCAGTAAACGTCTGTAAACATCAGATCGTTGGTGCTCGCGTGAGCACACGCAATTGTCAGCGGTAGCTAAAACAGATCATGAGCAAATGTCGATCTTATAGAGTCCAGATTTTTAAATGCGCGAGAACGCGCGTGGAAATTGCTAAACTCACGAAAGCTATTGCATGAAAACAAGTCCGGTGACCCCTTCTTTTTATTGTTCCAATATGATAATAACGTCGAAAGGAATCATCACGAGCCACCTCAAGTTGGTAATCGGAAAATCTTTACAAAGGGGTTGCTTTAAAAGTATTGAACTGGTGTGAGGTTCTATTGTTCTTTAAATTGACAATATTTGAGTAGGATTACAAAAGGAACGGTAAACGTCTCTTCGAAATTAAATGATTTGTATTGAAATATTCACATGTCGAGAATGAAAGAGCAGGTTCGATAAACTTTAGGCCATTAGAAATAGGAAACTTAGGAGAGAATTTACAGCTTTGATAAAGGTAAAGGTAAAGGTAAAGGTCTCTATTTCTCTAAACAAGATACGTGTTTAGTTACAATTTTTTTAAGGTTGAAATCATTCAGGCGCCTCTGGCAGCCGTGTTTAGTCCGTAGCGATTTCACCTACCCACCCAACCCACCCCAGGGAGGACATCCATCACACAGTAATCTCGTGCGTGGGAAATTAACGTCTCCTACCCCAACCCTGCAGGAGACGGGACCTCCATTTATTCGTCTCTATCCGAGAAGACTAGAATATCTAACCATTTCTTGATGTTAAAGAAAGGAAGCATACTCTTCTCAATATCGAAAAAAGTGGTAGTTACAACAGAGCAACTTATAAAATAAAATTAAACTTGCAATTAAAAGTTTCCGCTTATGTAAGCAAGGTTGGTGTTAAGTTTGATCGTAAGAAAGGATATTGAAGTTACGAGTAAAAACTCAGCTGCCAACTACCATGAGAACTAATTTTTCCAGAAAGACCAGAAGACCGCTAGAATTGAACAAGAAAAGTACCGATAGGCAGCTGTACAATGAAGACATAGTAACAATGCAAAATCTATTTCTAAAAACTACTGTGGCTTTTTTGTATTTTTTTGTTTTTGAGTCACTGAAACGAAAGAAACTCGCATGAATTGAGAACGCTAGAATAACGAAAACAATGAATAAATATGCTGAAACAACCACACGGAAAAATCACCAAATTTTCTTGTAACACACGTTACGAAGTCTAAGGAGTACTTTTGAGACGCTCGATGATTTCTTTTCCATGTACGAGTGAGGATTGTTCACTCGTTACTAAATCTTTTTAATTTTTTTGTTTTAGCTGGTGGCCCATATTTGTGATGACTGTCCTTTAACTGAAGTTCATTGTAAATACAAGAACTTAGGATGCCAAGAAGTGGTATGAAACAGCTTTTAGTTTATTATAAGTTGTAGGTTTGGCGGGAAGGTCGAACATTTGAAAAAGACTCTCGTTAGCTTTCTTTCTACTTACTGTATTTCCATACCACATTTAAAAATGAATTTCAATGAAATTAAATGACCCGTACTTCCCTGCCAGTGCAATCCTATAGAAAAGCATAATAAAAGCTGACGTGTGTAGGGACGAACGGGTTGACGTGAGCCATTCCGGGAAAAGCCGTTCGGTCCTCTAAACGCAACGGTGAAACGCTGGGCATAAACGAGTGTTTGAAAACAATAATACGGATTTACAAACTTGTGTCTTACGGAAAGTGTGGACGAAAAAGTTAAATTAAAACTACTCCAATACGTAAGACAAGTGAAAGCAGGACTTTGGAGTAATATTAAATTTTGGTCAAATTTTTACGATTTTTAACGTGGCCGCCGTGCTACGATAAAATGCTTATTTACTGAATTTGGTCACCTGCGGCCCGTTTCCCGAAAGTTTCCGATCACTTAACGGATTCGAAGCCATGTATTAAAATCAAATTTAAAGGATAGAAAAGCAGGTTATGGCAACCTAAATCAGTCCATTTTTTTTCTGGAGCTGATCATTTTTATTGTCTTATTTCAAAAAACTTTTGAAATCCCCATCTTGAATAAAAACAGAACAGCTTTAATTACGTGCCCGTTAATTTGCGGGACTTTCGAGAAACGGGCTCCTGGACGGGAAATATTAGGCTTTCAGTCGAGAGCCACGGACCTCACTGCGCTTGGTGCGTGCGTCATGACTTCGAGCTAAATTTTCCAGTCGGGCCCTCCCACTCGATCAGTCAATGAATACGTAGTATTTTTTTCATTGCTTGGTTAAAAACAAACCCAATAACCAATGGGCCATTTCGATTAAATTGTATATTTTTGGAAGTAACATTTAAATCAAAGATTGAAAATTTGAATGTTAGGATTGTTTTAATAGAGTTTGATAACATCATTGTCTTTTTTCAGTTTCAAAGAGCAGAGACCAAATCTCACTTGGAATCACACATGGAAAGCCACTTGAACTTAGCTCTTTGCAGTCTTGAGATCACTCAGAATCAGGTTAGAGATCAGTCAAAGCAGATTGAGAGATTGACGGCCAAAAATGTAGAACAAACACAGCAGATGGAGCGGGTGATGTCCACCTACAAAGACCAATGCAGCCGTTGAATTATCAGTCAGAGCAGTTGAATGACCAATCGCAGCAGATAGCCAGTCTAACGTCCACCGTGCAGGGTCTGGTGCAGCAGATGGAAAGAATGAAAAACCAGGATCAATATCAAGCTATGCAGGTAAACAAAACGACCAACGAAGCCATGGGCGGGCCCATCAAGAAAGGGGCAACTAAAGTCAAGGTTAAAGAGGGTAAGTTTCTAAACAAACTGCGGTGCTGCGTCGATGGCGGGTGTAATAAGATAACTTGGTTTTCTTTTATTACCTGAGTTGATAATATAAATTGGCCGCGCGCCGTAAAGAGTTTCTACAGCTGAAGTTTTGACCGGTAACCCTTCGTCACAGCCAATACAGAAGTTATGGGTTGCAATTGAACGCATGTCACTGGGAAGATTGTTCCCGATCTTTAAAGTTGGCGACGGTTCTATGCGATCACTTGACAAAAGTTTTTCCACTGTTCTCCAGAAAGCCGTACTGTCATGACTATCCTGCTCGATGACGCGCCTGTTTAAGCTTCTTTAGCTTTTTTTAATCTTACCAGTGACGCGATTTCTGAAGTAGCGGTATTTTGTCCAGTTCTCTGAGAGGTGTGTTTTCTTATCTTTCATTAAAAATATCACGTTCCCTCATATCGCGCTTTCTATCACTGTTTCACCATGGACAACTGTTTACCCCACGCACGCGTTTATGCATGACAGGCGCGTGCCGGTCAGCAATATAATAGAAATAAAAGCCATTTGAAAAAAATTCCGGAGATGATTAACGCTAACGTTCTCATGTTCTCTCTCAGGGACTGATGCTTCGCGCGTAAGGCTTAAATAAAGAGCTTTGAGATCTTCACAAAAATTTACAGGATCATAATTTGCATAGTTCCTAAATGTTTTCATTTGAGCTGGCGCTTTTTTCCAGTTCAGTTTTCGGATGCAATAAATCATCTCATGATCACTAAGACTGGCACATCAGTGAAGTCTAATTCGTGATCGTGATGTATTTCGTATGATGTTCGTTATGATTATTTACTGCTTTTGTCATACTTAATTAAAATGATTTCTCTGTTGTCGTTACAGGTGATACTGTGCAACAGGGCTTTAAGCCTGAATCAATCTATGATATTAAAGAAGGTATGAAGGTATTGTTGAGGGTTGGTCCGTCTAACACGAGATTTCGAGGAACAGTCAAGTACGTCGGATATATACGTCAGCTATTTGGAAATCATCTCGGCGTAGCGTTAGATCTAGACCAAGGTATTATGATTATTTGGGTGTACTAATTTAGATAACTTGTGAGTACATGTCTCATGATGAAAGTGGATAATATCTAAACTTGAAACTTTTAAAGGAGCACTCTGATGAAACCGCCCTATAATTTGAAAACCCGAAAAATTTAGTTATTTCATTATAATATGAATTCTTAGTGATTAATAAAGCCTTTTCAGTAATAATTTTAGTTGAAAGTCAATTGTAGGGCGAGAAATTACGATTTGAAAACCGTTCCGCCGTTAATTTTCGTAATCACGGCCAACTTATCTTCGGTCAGCGGTCACTCCCATTGTGACGTAGATTACTCAAGACGCTTTTATATTTATACGGAAACCTCGTGAAATTTAGTGAAATAGTCTTAGTCTTAGTGTAATAAAAAGCAATATATACGATCAAAATACTGGTTTTGAAAATTAGCCACGATCACGGCGCGTCAAATGAGTAATCTACGTCACGGTCCAACCCATTGTGACGTAGATTACTCAACACACTTTTATATTTAAACAGAAACCTCGTGAAATTTAGTGAAATAGTCTTAGTGTTATAAAAAGCATTATTACACGACTTGGGCAGTCAGAAGGCCAATAACTAAAATCCACCAATCAAAATGCTCTATTGCCGGTCAATATTCTCTCAGCATTGGACCGGGCACTTTCTCCCGAATGGTCCCCAATGATACCGCAGTTGTGTCCCTTTGAACTCAAGTCGTATAATAAATCTCTTATTAACCAAGCTTTCTCGGGACCGTACTGGAAGAATATCGGCCCTCGGTCTTTTTTGTACGGACCTCGCTGCGCTCGGTCCGTACTGTCAAGACCACGGGCCGATATTCTCCCAGTACGGCCCTCGCGCTTGGTTAATAAGATATCTATATATATATAGACGATCAAAATACTGTTTTTGAAAATTAGCCACGAGCACGGCGCGTCAAATGAGTAATCTCCAAACTCGCGCCAGTCTTCTTGAGCCTGCGAAGTGATTACGAAAATTAATGGCGGAACGGTTTTCAAATCGTAATTTCTCGCCCTAGAATTGACTTTCAACTAAAATTATTATTGAAAAGGCTTTATTAATCACTAAAAATTCATATTATAATGAAATAACTGAATTTTTCGGGTTTTCAAATTTTAGGGCGGTTTCATCAGAGTGCTCCTTTAAATAGACTTTTCACCGACTACTGCATCAAGTATCTTTCCTTCAGACGAAATATTCTTACACAGTGTCTCAGGAACTCCACCGGAGTAAAGCTCTAACACTGATAAGCATCACTGAAATTTTTCTGAAGGTGATAAAACGAAGGTCCTCAGTGAAGTTTAGTGCCGAGAAAGTTCACCCCAAGGTCAAAACGATGTCCTTCCATGTTGTGGTTTTGTCGGAAAAGATACTCCCTTCACTCACAGTAAAACTAAACCTAAAGTTATGTTAATTTTAGTAGTAAATCGGGCTCGCCTTTTATATTGATTTTCTCTTACTGTAGATACCTCCAGACTGAAAGTCGTTTCCTCACGAAAATACTGCTTATTCTTTATTTAGAGTTACTGACGCGAGAGCACCTTGGAAGCAACGGAATGTTATTTGGAAAAAAATACTTTAACTGGTGGGTAATGTTAGGTTTCTAGCTAGAGAGAATTTTTGTGAGCAATAAATTCTTATTTGATGTATGCGCTATTTTGACATCGATGGCATTTGACATGGTGATAAAGACAGAATTCTGCATCGTTTCCGTATACCCTTACACATGTGACAGTCTCTAGATATATAATTTCTGCATATTTTGTTTTTTTTTTTCAATAGAAATTTATGATTTAGCAAGAATAGGATTTTTAGGAATATCTTTACAGTAGCTCGAATGTAGTTTAACAGAGCCTTCGAATGTAGTTTCACAGAGCCTTCGAATGTAGTTTCACAGGGCCTTGTAATCTGTTGTCACAAACGGCCTTCGAATATTGTAGCACAGGGCCCTGAAATGTGGTTTCACGGTGCCATCCATCGGTTATTCACCCTTAAGTAAAAGTAATTTTCAGGTGTAATTTAGTTGAGTCTGTGCTGCCGTCCTGTACTGTTAGACTTAAAGAGGGCTAAAGAGCTAGAGAACTTGCTCCTGGCAAGGTAGGATTGTTCATGCTGATTGTGACCTTAAGTACACGTGCTTGAGCCTTTTATTTCTGAAACGTTTTTAATCACTCAGCTTGTTATCTAGAGCGTAGAACCCGCAAATTCACTTCGTCATTATTTTCTTTCTCGCTCGCTTCTGTATTTGCTTTTCCGTAGTGAAAAATTAGGCAATTTTGTTCTTTTGTTTTACGGCATTTCTCACTTTATTTCAATCTGCTGTTATTGTCGCTGGACATGCGCGTTTGCTCCAAAACGTCCCCGCTTCATTGGGTTTTTTATTTGCACAATTTCCGCACAGTTTGGGATAATTTCAAACAGTTTATTGCAAAAAAACCTCTGATCCTTTTGCTACTCTTGCTGTTGGGCTATATTTCCTTTGTTTCACGTTTCGTTCGTTTTGTTTCGCTCTAGTTATAGTTTCAATTTCATAGTTTGCCACTTATTAGGTCAGAACTATTTGCTTGCGAATTAGTTCTTTTCCGTTCCATTTGATGTTCTTAGATTCGCTCTAACCTTGCAGACTTGTATGTAGAATCTTCTTGTTGTTTAGTTGTAGTCGTCTTCCACGTTTTTGCTGTAGCGTTTTTCGTCGTTCTCAGCCGTACAGGAGGGTCTGGATGGGGGGGAGGGGAGGTATGAATATCAGTTGTCAGTTAAAATTTCGGCCATTTATCAGTTTTCAGTTAAATTTTCGGCCATTTGCCAGTTGTCAGTTAAATGACTGTTAATGATTAACTTGGCAAGTTAACTATTACTTTCCGACCCTATAATTTTGGCTGAAGAGAACATATAGCGTAAACTCGAAAATTTAGTCGAAAACTGATGCAATAAAAACTGCTTTTTCTTAGTTCCGGGATGAAATAAGATTTTTCAAAAGACTTTCAGTCAGTTACGACTCTTCTGAACACAAACGTCTGTTTTCCCGTGCGCAACATTCCTTTGCAACCACTTAACGGGTCAAAATGTTGGAAAGAAGATCATCAGAAAGAAAACAAACTTGTGAAAAGTCTTCTAGCACAATATATTGGATTTATGTTTTGTTTTACAAAGCTTCGATTGCGGTTGGCTCTGATGAAATGATCGGAAACGAACGTTCTTTTGTCTACTTTTCAACTAGGTTATTGGAGAAAGCGTACCTTAGAAATCCAGGCGAAAATGAGCGCGAACTGGCCGCCCAGATCTAGAAACCATAATTGAGGTCATTTCTTCATCCTCTTGGTCAGAAAAGTCGTTTTCTGAGTCCGTGTCATATTCGTCTGCATTTGTTCGCACCTCAGCAACTGCCACTTTAACGATACAGTCGTCAACGAATGTGATATCTGACTCATTCCCACCCCCCGAAGTAGCTTGAACAGCTCCTTTGTCGCTACTCAACCCTACTGACTGATCTCCCGAGTTAAAATCGTTACCTAGTGATTTTGATTTGATTTGATTTATAAGATTCGCCGACAGGCAGGGACACTGCAACAGCTTGTGCAAATCACTGCAGGCCCACTAAACCCACCCATCCCACTCAGGAGAGGACATCCATCACACAGTAATCTCGTGTGTGGGAAATCAACGTCTCCTACCCCCAACCCTGCAGGAGACGGGACCTCCATTTATTCGTCCCTATCCGGGAAGACTAGAATATCTAACCATTTCTTGATGTTATAGAAAGGTAGCAAATTCTTCTCAAAGTCAAAGTCATCTCTTTTTAGGTAGGGTGGTCCTTTCAGCACTAGGCTGGTATCAATAGAAGCCCCTCAATTATTTTAAGACTTTGAGTGTTGGTCCGGCCGGGGCTCGAACCCTCAACCTCCCGCACAACAGTCCAGCGCTCTATCCATTGAGCTAACCTGCCAACAAGTTCACTATGGTGGGATCTTGTTGCTTCGTGTAGACGGCCGGTGGTAAAGCCCCTACCCTGTCTTTAAGCTTGGTAGTTTCCTCCCGCACTGTCCTTTGCCTCAGGGGACGATACTTCTCCACAAATTCTTTCATAGCACTTTTAACCTCGGGGTCCATCTCTACTGAAGGTAGAGGTCGCATAAAGTTTACATTTGCAAACTCCGTGCTGGTCTGAGGGACAGGATAGTAGGATTTTTCATGTGTAAAATACTTGGCTGCCCATTTCGTTACTCTCTTCAACGACTCCTTGGTAATTAATCTAAAGTCTTGGGAATACTGTAATGCGGTGAAGGTCTCGTGCTTAAAATGTGAAACTGTATGTAGATTCTCCACAACTGTTGTAAGTAATGTGCTCAATTCAATGTCTTGGAGATAGTCGTTGTTAATTGAAGCTATGCTGTTGTGCAGGCGGTGCATTCCTTCTTTGAGAAGGTTAAGTGAGACTTGAGTTTTATGAGACACACGGTTCCTTCGGGGCCATTGTTTGCTGTGGTTTCCTTTCTACTGTGCCATTGTTTCATCTCAGAAACGGTCTTTGTGATGTTGTCATTTACTTGTGATACTTTTGTCTAAGGTATCTTGAAGAGACAATTGTGCTTTCTCTATGCTTTGGGCTCCGATACCAAAACTATCATAGAGACTTCCAAGAACGACACAGTACCACTTCTAAGACTTCTAAGAACGACAAAGTACGACATAGTACGACACAGTACCACTGAGTCCCGACGCTAGTGTTTTTTTAGTGGAGTCTTTGTTTACTTACAGAGAAAATCTTCATTAATTTTGTTTTTAAGGTAATTTACAGGGACATTGGGTAATTTAAACTCAACCCTAAACCCGATTCTTTATTGCTGGAAAATTAGGGAAGTGCGACAAGCAGTGAAGAACATTATCAAAATAATCCCTGTTTAAGAAATTACGGTTCCCTTTCAAAGCTGTCAGGCGCCAAAAGGAAAGGAAAGGAAAGGGAAGAGAAATTTATAACAATACATTAGTAGGAGTTCTACAGCTCATATATGTCTTCACTTGCAAATCACATCTGAAGTGGTATTTATGGATTGCTTTGATTCTGTAGGTTTTTAAGTTGTCACAGACTGAAGCGGTACAAATGATGAACGCTGGCGTTCGTTTGTTCCAGCGGATCAGTGTTTTTCAGAACGGAACAATGTGTCTTATGACTAAAAGGTCAGGTTGTCCTATTGTAATGCAGTTGGAAATAATCTTCACCAACTTAAGACAAATGTGGTATCACTCGGGATCATTCGGGACAGTGCCCGGTCCAATACTTAGAGAATATTGGACCGGCAATAGAGCATTTTGATTGGTTGATTTTAGTTATTGGCCCTCTGACTGCCTGAGTCGTGTAATAAGTAACGATTACACCACGCCTCTCACTGGTGTCAAGTTTTGAAGAAGGTTGTAGTTTAAGTTCGGTGTCGGTTGTTACTATGATTGCAATCAACATGGACAGACTTTCTGCCTTGTTACTGGGGATAAAATACAAGCTACTTGTCTCTTTAAAGCGTACAGTTGTTGCTACAGTGATAATTTGGTTCGTATGCATCCTTCATTCTGCGATGAACTTCTGGAATTATCTGATCTTATTATGGTGCAGCGATTCCTCTTTGCTTATTGATATCCGCATTCTGTTATACCTGGATCTTATTCACTCTTCAACCGTCATCATCAAACGCAGGTACAGACTGTACTTCATCCGCATAACCCAATAATTCCTCATGAAACTCCACCAAACGTGTCGCGATACAGGAAGACAGTGGCCGGCGCACTGTGGCTGCAGTTGGCTTTAGTCGCTTGCTATCCGCCTCACGGAGTAGTGGAGTCTTTGTTTACATACAGAGAAAATCTTCATTAATTTTGTTTTTAAGGCAATTTACAGGGACATTGGTTACTTTAAACTCAACCCTAAACCCGATTCTTTATTTCTGGAAAATTAGGGAAGTGCGACAAGCAGTGAAGAACATTATCAAAAATAATCCCTGTTTAAGAAATTACGGTTCTCATTCAAAGCTGTCAGGCGCCAAAGGAAAGGAAAGGAAAGGGAAGAGAAATTTATAACAATACATTAGTAGGAGTTCTACAGCTCATATATGTCTTCACTTGCAAATCACATCTGAAGTGGTATTTATGGATTGCTTTGATTCTGTAGGTTTTTAAGTTGTCACAGACTGAAGCGGTACAAATGATGAACACTGGCGTTCGTTTGTTCCAGCGGATCAGTGTTTTTCAGAACGGAACAATGTGTCTTATGACTAAAAGGTCAGGTTGTTCTATTGTAATGCAGTTGGAGATAATCTTCACCAACTTAAGACATGTACATGCTTATTTGCCTTACTTTATATTAATAATGTTCGTGGCTAATTTTCTGCCAGCTAAGCAAGTAAAGGCTATTACTGCTGGATTTATGAATTACACTGAAACTTGTCTTTGGAAAAACTAATTCAATTTAAGGGCTATTTAAGACACATTCCCTACTCTGGGGTGTTTTCCTTAGCATACTCGCTCTAAGCAAAAAAATTAACTAAAAAATGTTCTTTTCGCCTACACCCTTTAGAACAGCAGTGCAGAAAGAGACCTTAACATTTAAATATTAAATATAAGAATCTTTCTTGATGTAGCCTGGGGGTGTGCTACACCCCAACGTTGTAAATTATGGCAGACGGTGAATGGCAAAGTGAAAGACTCACCCTTTTCACAATAAAAACCTGAATACCAGGTACAAATTCAATTACTTTAAATGCTTACAACGCTCCTGCAGGTCTTTAGAAGCGTTTTAGCTTTTAATATTGTACACTTTACTCCCGGGTATTATTCTTCACAGGGCATAGTATTCTACGCATTTTCTGAATTCGTTGTCTTTGGAAAATTCAAATTTTCCTGTTTCCTTTCGATCCTGCACGCTGAGCCAGTTAGTGCACAAAACATATTGACTTTATGCAGTGCTTTTTCTTCCCCCGCCTCTGTTGTTATTCACTGATTTGTTAATGCATCTTTTGCCTCACGAACATTAATTATCAAAAGGCTTGCCTAGAGTCTCAGAGAGTCTGGGAATTAGGTTTGTTCCTCTGGTCGTCACGCAAGACGTACTGATTACCTCGTCTGCTTTCGTTTTGAAACCCAAATCACAATGGCGGCTGGCCAGAATGTTCCAGAACTAGGCGGCTATGAGTTCGAGTTTACAAGTGAAGTTCCTGACGATTTTGAATGTCCCGTGTGTCAATTAACAATAAAAGATCCCATACAGATTTTAGGATGTGGCCACAGACTTTGTAAGATCTGCTCAGAGAGCTTGTTGAGGTAAGGACGGATTATTGAATCGAATGCTGTAACAAGTTATAGAACGATCAGCTTTCACCAAAGCTTTGTTTGTTGGAAAGCTGAATAACAACTTGACTGGATGAATCACTTTCCAAGGGGTATTTAAGTTTTCTTTGGCTGAAATTATCTGTTGGCTAGCTTTATAGGGCGGACAGCAAAACAAACCGATTAGCGACCGAGAACTATGATACACTTTACCTAATAATTGGTAGCTGCGTTATCATTTAGTAGTCAAATGTATAAGCAATAAGCAACATCGGACAAACTTACCGAAAAAATATGGTCATTCTAGTTTGTTTCGGTTAGATTGAATCACCACAAAATGATTTGTATCTTCGTATGCAAATTTACCACAGTGGGTTTATTACGCAACAGTGAATATGTCTTAGCGACAAACCATAATTAATCGATTAACTATGGACAAACAGAAGCGAAGACATGAAAGCTCATGATACATTGGATAAAAGATTTTTAACCTTTTGCTTTTGACTGTTTGTTTGTTTTTGCATTTTCCCTTACCTCAGGAACCAATCTCCGAAATGTCCAATTGACAGAGAACCCCTGTCGCGTGACAAGGTAATAATAGCGCATGTCTTATTAGTTGCTGGCCACGCAAACTAATGAGTCGATGTTCCACCTACTGTAATTATTCAGGATTCCATAAAAAGGAGAATAGCGTTTAGTACGAGGGGAGTATACTGCTTATGGACCCCATGTCTGACTAAGAAAATATGCACCGGCCATAGAATTTTAGCTCTAGAATTCTGAGTGAGCCGGAGAATTCTCCGATCACCGATGGCTTTTCAAAACTCACCTTTTATTACAGTAACTGGACTTTAATTTCATTTTACTGCTGCCAGTCCATTTAAATACTGCTAGTTCATTTTATTACTTTCAGCCAAAGTTAGGGGCATTTCTTTCTTCTCCTTTTTTCCCGCTCAAGATCTCGCTCTGTTCCTACCTTACCATAAGTCCTTCAAGTCGTCGTTTACGTATATAAAATCATGATTTTTAACCACAATTATCTGAACATCGATGTAACCGGCTGATACTTTATTAGTGTTACTGACCTTAAATATTTATGATGTCTGTGTCTGTGTTGACAGATATTTCCAGATGCCGCTTGTCATCGTAAAATTCTGGATCTTACAGTGAAATGTTCCTATGTCGGGTGTCCTTGGACGGGAGAACTTCGTGCCGTGCAGGTATTAATATTTATGTTGTATCTACAATCAGGTTATTCTCCATCGCATCATCTACAGTGAATCACAAATTTTTGCAATTCTCTCAAACATTTTACTTTGTCTCCTGAATAATAAGCAAGCGTTGCACTTATTCCTGTTACTCTTAATCACCAAGGCAACCAGATAAAAGGTTATAGGAAGCAGATAAAGACTACTGGTAGGGCTCGACAAGATAGTTCCTTGTACAATTGTCACTGTCTGGACTGGACAGTGGTGTTATTTTAGTATTTGTAATCTGTGGAGGTATGGTTGGCAGTTTGATACAGCGGGAACAGTTTCTTCGAGTTTGATCTCCTTTGATAGGTGCTTAGTTTAGTACATACATACATACATACATACATACGTTAGTCGACCACTCCACATGGGGGCTTTTTAGGGCCAATTCCCACCCATCCCACCTCAGGGGAGGACATCCACAACACAGTAATCTCGTGCGTGGGAAATTAACGTCTCCTACCCCTAACCCTGCAGGAGACGGGGCCTACGCTTTATTCGTCCTTATCCGAGAAAACTAGAATATCTATCCATTTCTTGATTATAGAAAGGTAGCAAATTCTCCTCACTTATTTTAAGACCATGAGTATCGGTCCGTGACCATGAGTATCGGTCCGTGACCATGAGTATCGGTCCGGGACCATGAGTATCGGTCCGTGACCATGAGTATCGGTCCGTGACCATGAGTATCGGTCCGTGACCATGAGTATCGGTCCGTGACCATGAGTATCAGTCCGGGACCATGAGTATCGGTCCGTGACCATGAGTATCGGTCCGGGACCATGAGTATCAGTCCGGGACCATGAGTATCGGTCCGGGACCATGGGTATCGGTCCGGGACCATGAGTATCGGTCCGGGACCATGAGTATTGGTTAGTAGACGTACATTTATTATTTATTACTTATGTTAGACATATCATGACTACCGACACATCACACTTTAATTTCACATCTCTTTGCTTAGATCCTAAAAATGTCATTCAACTGTCAGTTGACCGATTATTGGGCTCAAAATTATGTCTTCCCAATCTCCTTTAGCGAGTTTTATGTCGTTTGTCGTGGCAGACTGGTTCACGATTAAACTGAAATTTATTATATCGATAATTTTTATTTAAGAAACATCAATCAGATTGCCTGTTGAAAGTGGTGGAGTGTCCAAATGCAGGATGTAAAGAGAAGCTCACCAGGCGAGATATGAACAATCACAAGAAAAGGGAATGTGTCTGGAGGAATGACAATTGTGAATTTTGTAAAGAAACAGTGATCGTTAAAAACAAGCAGGTTTGTTAGCGTAAATCTATTCTTTATATAGCTTCTAGAAGGGGAACCTCCACAACTTTTGCTTTTTATCCAAACTGGAAAAAGTGGTGATGATTTCTAATCTTTATTGTCAAAATTTTTTAGAGCTCGGGACAATTTTTCTCAGTCGAGAGAAAATTGTCATACAGAAACATCTTACAACGGTTGAGCGTAAATGCTTGGTTATTAAACTTTGATTCCTTGCTGCTAAAAATGTACGCAGTTTACTCCAGCAATTTCGTTAATACGGCCTGTCTGTATTGGTCATATTTTGATAAGATGGTACGAATTTTAAATTTACTTATGCTGTAAAGACGTCATTACGATTTTCTTCAGCAACATCATGAAGTCTGTCAACAGTTTCCAGTTCAATGTAACAACAATTGTGGTTTGAGGAATATTCCACGAGAAAAGGTAACATTTAATTTTCTCAGTGACCTTCGTAATTAATTCTAACGACAGACAAATTGAAAGTTCATGCAAACAGCCCGCATGGGACATAGTATTGCTTAATATGAAACACTGATAGCCCAGTCCTGTTTTATGGGAGCAATGGAAGGCGTTCCATGCTCACCATTGCAGAGAACGTGGAATATTGTTTTGGAATGTTTTCCTGGTCTCAGTCAGCGGACGTCAAGGTCGTTACCCCTGCCATGACTAAGCCTGGCTGCCAGAATTTCAGTGTAATCTAGGTAACTCCATGGTGGGAAAACAATCCACTTGGGCATTACGCTATAAGAATCCCTACAAGGAAGCTTGTTCAGCTAAACTGTGCAGGGAAAATGCCTTAGAATAATAGGGAACATTTTTTATAATTTGTAGCTGAACTCAGTTTCGGGACTCATACATGTGACGATACATTTTTCGCATGCGAACTGAACTCTCGCGGACGGCACAATAATAATGGGGGAAACTAGCTCAGTAGAGCAACTCGGCAGCGAGAACGGAAACTCGTCACGATTCCCTGGTACAGGCGACTTCTTCAAGTGAACTTGTACGGACGTCAAGGTCGAGACAATCTTTCGGTTCCACTTCATTTTATTTTAAGTCAGGCCAACAACTGACATGACCTCTACTGTACTTAAGGTGGCTCGTACCAGTTTCCTCGCGCAAGGAACAGATCACTCTAGCCTCACGCGCGAGAGAAACGTGCGAAAGAAGCGCGAGATTAAAAGACGAAAATTTAAAACAAAGATGGCGACGCGAGGATTTTTTTCTACTTATGTGAGAAGTTTACCTAAGAGCTTGTAGTTGATGTGTTGAGCGGACAACGAATAAATATGCTTAAACAACCACACGGAAAAATCACCAAATTTTCTTGTAACACACGTTACGAAGTCTAAGGAGTACTTTTGAGACGCTCGATGATTTCTTTTCCATGTACGAGTGAGGATTGCTCACTCGTGACTAAATCTTTTTAATTTTTTTGTTTTAGCTGGTGGCCCATATTTGTGATTACTGTCCTTTAACTGAAGTTCATTGTAAATACAAGAACTTAGGATGCCAAGAAGTGGTATGAAACAGCTTTTAGTTTATTATAAGTTGTAGGTTTGGCGGGAAGGTCGAACATTTGAAAAAGACTTTCGTTAGCTTTCTTTCTACTTACTGTATTTCCATACCACATTTAAAAATGAATTTCAATGAAATTAAATGACCCGTACTTCCCTGCCAGTGCAATCCTATAGAAAAGCATAATGAAAGCTGACGTGTGTAGGGACGAACGGGTTGACGTGAGCCATTCCAGGAAAAGCCGTTCGGTCCTCTGAACGCAACGGTCAAACGCTGCGCATAAACGAGTGTTTGAAAACAATAATACGGATTTACAAACTTGCGTCTTACGGAAAGTGTGGACGAAAAAGTTAAATTAAAACTACTCCAATGCGTAAGACAAGTGAAAGCAGGACTTTGGAGTAATATTAAATTTTGGTCAAATTTTTACGATTTTTAACGTGGACGCCGTCCTACGATAAAATGCTTATTTACTGAATTTGGTCGCCTGCGGCCCGTTTCCCGAAAGTTTCCGGTCCCTTAACGGATTCGAAGCCATGTATTAAAATCAAATTTAAAGGATAGAAAAGCAGGTTATGGCAACCTAAATCAGTCCATTTTTTTTCTGGAGCTGATCATTTTTATTGTCTTATTTCAAAAAACTTTTGAATTCCCCAGCTTGAATAAAAACAGAACAGCTTTAATTACGTGCCCGTTAATTTGCGGGACTTTCGAGAAACGGGCTCCTGGACGGGAAATATTAGGCTTTCAGTCGAGAGCCACGGACCTCACTGCGCTTGGTGCGTGCGTCATGACTTCGAGCTAAATTTTCCAGTCAGGCCCTCCCACTCGATCAGTCAATAAATACGTAGTATTTTTTTCATTGCTTGGTTAAAAACAAACCCAATAACCAATGGGCCATTTCAATTAAATTGTATATTTTTGGAAGTAACATTTAAATCAAAGACTAAAAATTTGAATGTTAGGATTGTTTTAAAAGAGTTTGATAACATCATTGTCTTTTTTCAGTTTCAAAGAGCAGAGACCAAATCTCACTTGGAATCACACATGGAAAGCCACTTGAACTTAGCTCTTTGCAGTCTTGAGATCACTCAGAATCAGGTTAGAGATCAGTCAAAGCAGATTGAGATATTGACGGCCAAAAGTATAGAACAAACACAGCAGATGGAGCGGGTGATGTCCACCCACAATGATCAGTCACAGCAGTTGAATTATCAGTCACAGCAGTTGAATTATCAGTCACAGCAGTTGAATTATCAGTCACAGCAGTTGAATGACCAATCGCAGCAGATAGCCAGTCTAACGTCCACCGTGCAGGGTCTGGTGCAGCAGATGGAAAGAATGAAAAACCAGGATCAATATAAGCTATGCAGGTAAACAAAACGACCAACGAAGCCATGGGCGGGCCCATCAAGAAAAGGGCACCTAAAGTCAAGGTTAAAAAGGGTAAGTTTCTAAACAAACTGCGGTGCTGCGTCGATGGCGGGTGTAATAAGATAACTTGGTTTTTTTTATTACCTGAGTTGATAATATAAATTGGCCGCGCGCCGTAAAGATTTTCTACAGCTGAAGTTTTGACCGGTAATCCTTCGTCACAGCCAATACAGAAGTTATGGGTTGCAATTGAACGCATGTCACTGGGAAGATTGTTCCCGATCTTTAAAGTTGGCGACGGTTCTATGCGATCACTTGACAAAAGTTTTTCCACTGTTCTCCAGAAAGCCGTACTGTCATGACTATCCTGCTCGATGACGCGCCTGTTATAAGCTTCTTTAGTTTTTTTTTTAATCTTACCAGTGACGCGATTTCTGAAGTAGCGGTATTTTGTCCAGTTCTCTGAGAGGTGTGTTTTCTTATCTTTCATTAAAAATATCACGTTCCCTCATATCGCGCTTTCTATCACTGTTTCACCATGGACAACTGTTTACCCCACGCACGCGTTTATGCATGACAGGCGCGTGCCGGTTAGCAATATAATAGAAATAAAAGCCTTTTGGAAAAAATTCCGGGGATGATTAACGCTAACGTTCTCATGTTCTCTCTCAGGGACTGATGCTTCGCGCGTAAGGCTTAAATAAAGACCTTTGAGATCTTCACAAAAATTTACAGGATCATAATTTGCATAGTTCCTAAATGTTTTCATTTGAGCTGGCGCTTTTTTCCAGTTCAGTTTTCGGACGCAATAAATCATCTCATGATCATTAAGACTGGCACATCAGTGAAGTCTAATTCGTGATCGTGATGTATTTCGTATGATGTTCGTTATGATTATTTACTGCTTTTGTCATACTTGATTAAAATGATTTCTCTGTTGTCGTTACAGGTGATACTGTGCAACAGGGCTTTAAGCCTGAATCAATCAATGATGTTGAAGTAGGTATGAAGGTATTGTTTTGGGGTGGTCTGTCTAACACGAGATTTCGAGGAACAGTCAAGTACGTCGGACTTGTTTTGGGGCCATTTGGGTCGGCAGATCTCGGCGTAGAGTTAGATCCAGATCAAGGTACATGAGTACATGGCTCATGACGAAAGTGAATAATTTCTAAACTTGAAACTTTTAAAAGACTTTACATCGACTTCTGTAGGTATCAAGTATCTTTCCTTCAGACGAAACATTTTTACACAGTGTTTAGGGAATTGTCCCGGAGTAAAGCTCAAACATTGATAAGCATCACTAACATTGATTCTGAAGGTAGTAAAACGAGGGTACTCAGCGAAGTTTAGTACCGAGATAGTTCACCCCAAGGTCAAAACCTCGTCGTTTCATGTTGAAGTTTTTTCAGAAAAGCTACTCCCTTCAATCACAGTAAAACTAAACCTGCAATTAGATTAAAATTTGTCAGCGTGTTTTTTAGTAGTAAATCATGCTCGCCTTTTAAAATGATTTTCTCTTACTGTAGATACGTCCAGACTAAAAGTTTTTTCTTTACGAAAATACTGCTTATTCTTTATTTAGATTTACCGGGGTTGAGGTACTATTTCAGCAAAGAACTAGTCGAAGGAAAAAAGTACTTTACCTGGTGGGTAATGTTAGGCCTCTAGCTCAACAGAATTTTTGTCACCGAGAAATTCTTATTTGATGCATACACTATTTGACATCGATGGTATTTCATATAAAGACAGAATTAATTCTGTAATGTTTCCATTTACCCATGCACATGTGACACTCACTAGATATATAATTTATACATTTTTTGTTTTTTTTTATTAGGAATTTATGATTTAGCAAGGTTACGATGTTTATGAATATCTTTAAAGTAGCTTCAATGTAGTTTCACAGAGCCTTCGAATCTACGGTAGTTTCACAGAGCTTCCGAATGTAGTTTCACAAGGCCTTGGAATGTGGTTTCACGGTGCCCTCAAGTAAGAATAACCTTCAGGTGTAATTAAGTTGTATTTGTGCTGCTGTCCTGTACTGTTAGACTTAGAGAGGGCTGAAGAGCTAGAGAACTTGCTCCCAGCAAGGTAGAATTGTTCGTTCTCTTTATTACCTTAAGTACATGTGCTTGGCCCTTTTATTGATGAATCGCTTTTAATCGCTTAGCTTGTTATCTAGAGCGTAAAACCCCGAAATTCACATAGTCATTACTTTGTTTCTAGCTCGCTTCTGGATTTGCTTTTCCGTAGTGAAACATTGGGCAATTTTGTTCTTTTGTTTACTAGCTTTTCTCTCTATATTTTAATGTTTTTATTGTAGCTGGAGATGCGCGTTTGTTCCAAAACGTGCCCGCTTCATTGGTTTATTTTCTTTGCACAATTTTCGCACAGTTTGTGATAATTTCAATCTGTTTATTGCAAAACAACCTCTGTTCTTCTTGCAACTCTTGATGTTGGGCTATATTTCCTTAGTCTTGTTCTCATGTTTCGTTCGTTTTGTTTCGCTCAAGTTATAGTTTAAGTTTCATAGTTTGTCATTAAGGTCAGAACTATTTGTTCGCCAAGTAGTTCTTTTCCGTTCCATTTGATTTTCTTAGGTTCAATCTACCATTGCATACTTGTATGTAGAATCCTCTTGTTGTTTAGTTATAGTGGTCTTACCCGTTTTTGCTGTAGCGTTTGTCATCGTTCTCAGCCGTACAGTTTATCAATCACGAAAATCGTTTGTGCCACAAGCGTCGAGTAATTTTGTCATTAGCTCTCGAGTTTCAGTCGTGTGACCACACGTCACATCCGGTCTAACGTTATCTTTGAACGCGCATTTTCTGTTCATGTTTGCTTTATTGCATGTGATACATTAGATTATTTTATAACATAACTAAAGCAAAGCGCGCGTTCTGACTGGTTAATTCAGCATGTACTATTTTCCCATGGGTGTATGCTACTAGCGTGAGCAAATGCTAAGACAATTTTTCCGCGCGCGCTTGTTTTATTCTGATCACGTAAGATTTGTTAAATAAAAGGGAACTCTTGATACAATGTTTTAATGTTATGTTAATAAAACAAAAGGTAAAGACCACAATTTGTTCATAGTTCTGCTGAACTCTTTCACCGATTGTTGGATACAGAGCTTATAAAGAGGATTTTGGTCAGTATTTCAGGAAGCGTGATTAAACTTTATCTTTTATCTTTAACTTTATTTTTAGACTCAAGAAGCTAGAGTCGCACTCGGCTATCGCCTCTTGCGACTCTTACGCTTCTTTCGTGCTTAGCAACCTCCCGCGTGCATCCATAACTCAATAGTACACGCTATGGTGTTCACCATTTGTTAATTGTATCATTTTCTAGGTAACATCTGTTAGCTGTTCCCGTTTAATTTGTACTGTTCACTGCCGTCTACTCCATTTTGGGTTTCTGTCTCGTGTGATGTGCCTGCTGTTTTGCTGTTAGTTTTTGTTTACGATAAATTACTTCAGAAATCCTTGAATCCTCTCCGTTCCCACTCGCTCGATCGCCGCATCCTGTTGCACTGGTTTCGTAGAAAATGACTTAGGATCTTTTTTGTTTGTTGTATGACCCTCAGTACACCAGGCAGGTGTGTATTTTCGTCGGGTTTAGTCAAGTTGTCAAGTGCTACGGAGGACGATAAATCTTTTCACTCCCAAGATCTCAGTAGCAATTCTCCTTACTGTTTCCCATACAATTCTTATGATGTTGGATGGGAGAATTTGGTATTGGATCAGCTAATAATCCCCTAGTTGACACTTTCATTTATTCTCATCATTTATCTGCTTGATTTTGAGTTGATATTGTAAGGAGAAATTCTGTTTTGGTCACTCATGGCAGTTAAAGGGTTAAGAGAGTTTTAGTGACTGAAATATTTCGTATTTGATGTATTTGCCGTTTGACATAGACTGACAGATGACGTAACAGGTATAATGTTATAACAGGAACTATTAATTCTGTAACGTCTCCATTAAATCATGCATATTTGTCAGTTATTGATTTCAAAAATGAAAGCGATCTTTTTCATTTGTTGTACCTCAGTGCACCTGCTAGAGGCCTTTTTGTCAAGTTTGGAGAGGTTATCGAGTGCTACAGATGACAATGGCGATAACATGGCTCCTGTTTACTCGGCCTCCTTTGCGAGAGAACAAGAAACGTCTGAACATGCTCCTTACCATCTTGAAATGTTGATCCGCTGCTTAAAGAACACTTCGTCGACCAGTCACAGTAACTGCACCTTGGTGCACCATCAGTTTGTAAATTCAATACATGTTAATTAAAGTAGTTACTGTATGTCCTTATCTTCCAGACGTTTGTGAAAAAAACATTGTGAACTTTTTAGCTAATCGTTAATCATTAATTTTCTTGGTCAAGCAATTTTGTTGATTTTTTTAAACTACAAAATTTAATTGGATACTATGTAAACTAATTGCAATTTTAAAAAGGCGAGACCGCATTATATCAGCGGTTAAATGGAAGGAAAAACGTGGATACATTTTCTGTTAGGGTCGCAGTATTTGGGTTTCAAAATCGCAAATAGTTTGTATTGTGATCGGCAAACATTACGAGGATAAATAAAACTGTTGACGAATCTCTTAGTTCCCGGTCATTAATATTGTGATAGATTCTCTCTTCGTAGCATATCAATAGAAATAGCGTCTCATACAAATGATTAAAAAAGAACTGTGTTAAATAAACAATTAAAAGAAAATAATTTTCATTTTTAAATTTCGTTACTTTGAGCTGCACACTCTTCCCGCCCTTTATATTTCAAATAATACTAAAGGAATACGTTTAAATGACGATAAGACTCAACTTGCAACTCGTAAGGGCAGATTTTGTCGCAATACTTCAACATCAACAGATGGCAACAAAAGACTTACACTGAGTACAACCAGCACAAAATTCACGGTCATCGGATCTAATAGCTAATCATGCGCATCTTCGCGTAGAAAAGATATCCATTAAGGTATCCTAGGGTAAACTGTGATAGCTAGAGCCAGAAACTGGGAAATCTACAGAAGGGCAGCTTGCGTAATTATCGTGATCCAGTTTGATTTTCCGTTATGCTCCTTTGGATGTCACTCCAGTTTACTGAGAGAATCTCCAACCTCTCTGCCGCTTTTCCTGCGTTCATTCCTTTAACTGTCCACGGAAAGTAATCTGATTGTAATTTTTTATCGTTCCTGATCGGTTGATAAAAGCTTCCACACACTGTAGATTAAAGCTTACACACACTACTGTAGAAACATTAATTTTACCATTGTCTACAACGACAAGGCATACGCGCTGTTGTCAAGTGATAGAGTACGTAACGATTACACCACGCCTCTCACTGGTATCAAGTTTTGAAGACGGTTATAGTTTGAGTTCGGTGTCGCTTGTTACTATGACTGCAATCAACGTGGAGAGACTCTCCGCCTTGTTACTGGGGATAAAATACAAGCTAGTTATCTCTTCAAAGCGTACAGTTGTTGGTACAGTGATATTTTGGTTCGTATGCATCCTTAATTCTGCGATGAACTTTTGGAATTATCTGATCTTATTATGGTGCAGCGATTCCTCTTTGCTTATTGATATCCGTCTTCTGTTATACCTGGATCGTCTTCACTCTTCAACCGTCATCATCAAACGCAGGTACAGACTGTACTTCATCCACAATCTGATCAAGATAACTAAACAATTCCTCATGAAACTCCACCAAACGTGTTACGATACAGGAGGGCAGTGGCCGGCGCACTGTGGCTGCAGTTGGCTTTAGTCGCTTGCTATCCGCCTCACGGAGTAGTGGAGTCTTTGTTTCCTTACAGCGAACAATCTTGATTAACGTATATGAGCACGATCCTTCGCAGTAAAGCACTATTTGAGCAATAGTGAAAATCAGACCTGAAAAAAATTTCAGGCCTGTACGGGATTCGAACCACTGACCTCTGCGATACTAGTGCAGCGCTCTACCAATTGAGCTAACAAGCCAACTGGGAGCAGGCCATCAAATTATTTCGACATAAACCCGTAGATGATAAATCAAACAACAACAAACATATGAAACATATGTGTGAACTGCGGTTATGAGACGTATATGAGCACGATCCTTCGCAGTAAAGCACTATTTGAGCAATAGTGAAAGTCAGACCTGAAAAAAATTTCAGGCCTGTACGGGATTCGAACCACTGACCTCTGCGATACTAGTGCAGCGCTCTACCAACTTGACCGGATGAATCACTTTTTGAGGGGTATTTAAGTTTTCTTTGGCTGAAATTATCTGTTGGCTAGCTTTATCGGGCGGACAGCAAAACAAACCGATTAGCGACCGAGAACTATGATACATTTTACCTAATAATTGGTAGCTGCGTTATCATTTAGTAGTCAAATTTATAAGCAATAAGCAACATCGGACAAACTTACCGAAAAAATATGGTCATTCTAGTCTGTTTCGGTTAGATTGAATCACCACAAAATGATTTGTATTTTCATATGCAAATTTACCACAGTGGGTTCATTACGCAACAGTGAATATGGCTTAGCGACAAACCATAGTTAATCGATTAACTATGGACAAACAGAAGCGAAGACATGAAAGCTCATGATACATGGGGTAAAAGAATTTTAATCTTTTGCTTTTGACTGTTTGTTTGTTTTTGCATTTTCCCTTACCTCAGGAACCAATCTCCGAAATGTCCAATTGACAGAGAACCCCTGTCGCGTGACAAGGTAATAATAGCGCATGTCTTGTTAGTTGCTGCCGACGCAAACTAATGAGTCGATGTTCCACCTACTGTAATTATTCAGGATTCCATAAAAAGGAGAATAGCGTTTATTACGAGGGGAGTATACTACTTATGGACCCCATGTCTGACTAAGAAAATATGCACCGGCCATAGAATTTTTAGCTCTAGAATTCTGAGTGAGCCGGAGAATTCTCCGATCACCGATGGCTTTTCAAAACTCACCTTTTATTACAGTAACTGCACTTTAATTTCATTTTACTACTGCCAGTCCATTTAAATACTGCTAGTTCATTTTATTACTTCCAGCCAAAGTTAGGGGCATTTCTTTCTTCTCCTTTTTTCCCGCTCAAGATCTCGCTGTGTTCCTACCTTACCATAAGTCCTTCATGTCGTCGTTTACGTATATAAAATCATGATTTTTAACCACAATTATCTTGACATCGCTGTAACCGGCTGATACTTTATTGGTGTTACTGACCTTGAATATTTATGATGTCTGTGTCTGTGTTGACAGATATTTCCAGATGCCGCTTGTCATCGTAAAATTCTGGATCTTACAGTGAAATGTTCCTATGTCGGGTGTCCTTGGACGGGAGAACTTCGTGCCGTGCAGGTATTGATATTTATGTTGTATCTACAATTAGGTTACTCTCCATCACATCATCTACAGTCAATCACAAATTTTTGCAATTCTCTCAAACATTTTACTTTGTCTCCTGAATAATAAGCAAGTGTTGCACTTATTCCTGTTACTCTTAATCACCAAGGCAACCAGATAAAAGGTTATAGGAAGCAGATAAAGACTACTGGTAGGGCTCGATAAGATAGTTCCTTGTACAATTGTCACTGTCTGGACTGTACAGTGGTGTTATTTTAGTATTTGCAATCTGTGGAGGTATGGTTGGCAGTTTGATACAGCGGGAACAGTTTCTTCGAGTTTGATCTCCTTTGATAGGTGCTTAGTTTAGTACATACATACATACATACATACGTTAGTCGACCACTCTCCATGGGGGCTTTTCTGGGCCAATTCCCACCCATCCCACCTCAGGGGAGGACATCCACAACACAGTAATCTCATGCGTGGGAAATTAACGTCTCCTACCCCTAAACCTGCAGGAGACGGGGCCTACGGTTTATTCGTCATTATCCGAGAAAACTAGAATATCTATCCATTTCTTGATTATAGAAAGGTAGCAAATTCTCCTCACTTATTTTAAGACCGGGAGTATCGGTCCGGGACCATGAGTATCGGTCCGTGACCATGAGTATCGGTCAGTAGACGTACATTTATTATTTATTACTTATGTTAGACATACCATGACTACCGACACATCACACCTTAATGTCACATCTCTTTGCTTAGATCCTAAAAATGTCATTCAACTGTCACTTGACCGATTATTGGGCTCTAAATTATGTCTTTCCAATCTCCTTTAGCCAGTTTTATGTCGTTTGTCGTGGCAGATTGGTTCATGATTAAACTGCAATTTATTATAACGATAATTTTTATTTAAGAAACATCAATCAGATTGCCTGTTCAAAGTGGTGGAGTGTCCAAATGCAGGATGTAAAGAGAAGCTCACCAGGCGAGATATGGACAATCACAAGAAAAGGGAATGTGTCTGGAGGAATGACAATTGTGAATTTTGTAAAGGACCAGTGATCGTTAAAAACAAGCAGGTTTGTTAGCGTAAATCTATTCTTTATATAGCTTCTAGAAGGGGAACCTCCACAACTTCTGCTTTTTATCCAAACTGGAAAAAGTGGTGATGATTTCCAATCTTTATTAAGTCAAAATTTTGTAGAGCTCGGGACAATTTTTCTCAGTCGAGAGAAAGTTGTCATACAGAAACATCTTACAACGGTTGAGCGTAAATGCTTGGTTATTAAACTTTGATTCCTTGCTGCTAAAAATGTACGCATTTTACTCCAGCAATTTCGTTAATACGGCCTGTCTGTA
The DNA here is from genome assembly GCF_964205215.1 of Stylophora pistillata. Lineage (NCBI taxonomy): Eukaryota > Metazoa > Cnidaria > Anthozoa > Scleractinia > Pocilloporidae > Stylophora > Stylophora pistillata. Next base: position 29,332,551 of record NC_142524.1, read on the forward strand.
TTGGTCATATTTTGATAAGATGGTACGAATTCAGTTTAAATTTACTTATGCTGTAAAGACGTCATTATGATTTTCTTCAGCAACATCATAACGTCTGTCAACGGTTTCCAGTTCAATGTAACAACAATTGTGGTTTGAGGAATATTCCACGAGAAAAGGTAACATTTAATTTTCTCAGTGACCTTCGTAATTAATTCTAACGACAGACAAATTGAAAGTTTATGCAAACAGCCCGCATGGGACATAGTATTGCTTTATATGAAACACTGATAGCCCAGTCCTGTTTTATGGGAGCAATGGAAGGCGTTCCATGCTCACCATTGCAGAGAACGTGGAATATTGTTTTGGAATATTTTCCTGGTCTCAGTCAGCGGACGTCAAGGTCGTTACCCCTGCCATGACTGAGCCTGGCTGCCAGAATTTCAGTGTAATCTAAGTAGCTCCATGGTGGGAAAACAATCCACTTTGGCATTGCGCTATAACAATCCCTACAAGGAAGCTTGTTCAGTTAAACTGTGCAGTGAAAATGCCTTAGAATAATAGGGAACATTTTTTATAATTTGTAGCTGAACTCAGTTTCGGGACTCATACATGTGACGATACATTTTTCGCATGCGAACTGAACTCTCGCGGACGGGACAATAATAACGGGGGAAACTAGCTCAGTAGAGCAACTCGGCAGCGAGAACGGGAACTCGTCACGATTCCCTGGTACAGGCGACTTCTTCAAGTGAACTTGTACGGACGTCAAGGTCGAGACAATCTTTCGGTTCCACTTCATTTTATTTTAAGTCAGGCCAACAACTGACATGACCTCTACTGTACTTAAGGTGGCTCGTACCAGTTTCCTCGCGCGAGGAACAGATCACTCTAGCCTCACGCGCGAGAGAAACGTGCGAAAGAAGCGCGAGGTTACAAGACGAAAATTTAAAACAAAGATGGCGACGCGAGCATTTTTTTCTACTTATGTGAGAAGTTTACCTAAGAGCTTGTAGTTGATGTGTTGAGCGGCCACTATGAATGCAGGAGATAGAAACTAAGATAACGAAGACGATTTTCGGAGAAGTAAAGGTTGCTTCACTTCACCTTTAAAAGAAATATTCAACCGATATGAAATCTTGTGACGGCGAAAAAAAAGAACTCAAGTGAAGGGTAATCTACCTGAAGTGGAAGAAGACTTTGAAACTTCAAGGTAAATAATATGATACAGCCAGAAGTCATGTGAAGGATTTTTAAGATGAGCTCGGGAGGCTGTCTTTGACGGCTGTTTAATGATTTTCTTAGTAGTAAACGTCTGTAAACATCAGATCGTTGGTGCTCACGCGAGTACACGCAATTGTCAGCGGTAGCTAAAACAGATCATGAGCAAATGTCGATCTTATAGAATCCAGATCTTTAAATGCGCGAGAACGCGCGTGGAAATTGCTAAACTCACGAAAGCTATTGCATGAAAACAAGTCCGGTGACCCCCTCTTTTTATTGTTCCAATATGATAATAACGTCGAAAGGAATCATCAGAAAAAAAAATAGAAAATTCTACGGAAGGAAATTTGCGATGTGTGAAAATTGCCCTTTTTGTAGATTTTCTGAAATTCCACTCCGTAGAATTTTTTAAAAATCTTTGTGCATTTTCATTTTCAAGTGCCAAAAGCAATCACTGAAAAAAATCAGGGGGTCACCGGGTTAGTTTTCGAATTATTTAAGCCACAAGCTAAAAAATGCGTCTGAATAAGCCTATGAAAGCGTTGCCATGGAAACTACTAGTGATGAAATGACACTTATTTTTGGATAACCAATGATTATGTAATTCAACCCCGTAAAAGTGTTCAACTGGCCTTGGTCAGTCTTTCTGTTGTATTCTTCCAAAGTTACGAACCATCAAAAAGATGAAAACCGGTACGAGCCACCTTAAATTGGTAATCGGAAAATCTTTACAAATTAGTTGCTTTAAAAGTATTGAACTGGTGTGAGGTTCTATTGTTCTTTAAATTGACAATATTTGAGTAGGATTACAAAAGGAACGGTAAACGTCTCTTCGAAATTAAATGATTTGTATTGAAATAGTCACATGTCGAAAATGAAAGAGCAGGTTCGATACACTTTAGGCCATTAGAAATAGGAAACTTAGGAGAAAATTTACAGCTTTGATAAAGGTAAAGGTAAAGGTCTCTATTTCTCTAAACAACATACGTGTTTAGTTACAATTTTTTAAGGTTGAAATCATTCAGGCGCCTCTGCCAGCCGTGTTTAGTCCGTAGCGATTTCACCTACCCATCCAACCCACCCCAGGGAGGACATCCATCACACAGTAATCTCGTGCATGGGAAATTAACGTCTCCTACCCCAACCCTGCAGGAGACGGGACCTCCATTTATTCGTCCCTATCCGAGAAGACTAGAATATCTAACCATTTCTTGATGTTAAAGAAAGGAAGCATATTCTTCTCAATATCGAAAAAAGTGGTAGTTACAACAGAGCAACTTATAAAATAAAATTAAACTTGCAATTAAAAGTTTCCGCTTATGTAAGCAAGGTTGGTGTTAAGTTTGATCGTAAGAAAGGATATTGAAGTTACGAGTAAAAATTCAGCTGCCAACTACCATGAGAACTAATTTTTCCAGAAAGACCAGAAGACCGTTAGAATTGAACAAGAAAAGTACCGATAGGCAGCTGTACAATGAAGACAAAGTAACAATGCAAAATCTATTTCTAAAAACTACTGTGGCTTTTCTGTATTTTTTTTTTTTTTTGAGTCACTGAAACGAAAGAAACTCGCATGAATTGAGAACGCTAGAATAACGAAAACAACGAATAAATATGCTTAAACAACCACACGGAAAAATCACCAAATTTTCTTGTAACACACGTTACGAAGTCTAAGGAGTACTTTTGAGACGCTCAATGATTTCTTTTCCATGTACGAGTGAGGATTGCTCACTCGTGACTAAATCTTTTTAATTTTTTTGTTTTAGCTGGTGGCCCATATTTGTGATGACTGTCCTTTAATTGAAGTTCATTGTAAATACAAGAACTTAGGATGCCAAGAAGTGGTATGAAACAGCTTTTAGTTTATTATAAGTTGTAGGTTTGGCGGGAAGGTCGAACATTTGAAAAAGACTTTCGTTAGCTTTCTTTCTACTTACTGTATTTCCATACCACATTAAAAAATGAATTTCAATGAAATTAAATGACCCGTACTTCCCTGCCAGTGCAATCCTATAGAAAAGCATCATGAAAGCTGACGTGTGTAGGGACGAACGGGTTGACGTGAGCCATTCCGGGAAAAGCCGTTCGGTCCTCTGAACGCAATGGTCAAACGCTGCGCATAAACGAGTGTTTGAAAACAATAATACGGATTTACAAACTTGTGTCTTACATGAAGTGTGGACGAAAAAGTTAAATTAAAACTACTCCAATACGTAAGACAAATGAGAGCAGGACTTTGGAGTAATATTAAATTTTGGTCAAATTTTTACGATTTTTAACGTGGACGCCGTCCTACGATAAAATGCTTATTTACTGAATTTGGTCCCCTGCGGCCCGTTTCCCCAAAGTTTCCGGTCACTTAACGGAGTCGAAGCCATGTATTAAAATCAAATTTAAAGGATAGAAAAGCAGGTTATGGCAACCTAAATCAGTCCACTTTTTTTCTGGAGCTGATCATTTTATTGTCTTATTTCAAAAAAAATTTTGAAATCCCCATCTTGAATAAAAACAGAACAGCTTTAACTACGTGCCCGTTAATTTGCGGGACTTTCGAGAAACGGGCCCCTGGACGGGTAATATTAGGCTTTCAGTCGAGAGCCACGGACCTCTCTGCGCTTGGTGCGTGCGTCATGACTTCGAGCTAAATTTTCCAGTCGGGCCCTCCCACTCGATCAGTCAATAAATACGTAGTATTTTTTTCATTGCTTGGTTAAAAACAAACCCAATAACCAATGGGCCCTTTCAATTAAATTGTATATTTTTGGAAGTAACATTTAAATCAAAGATTGAAAATTTGAATGTTAGGATTGTTTTAAAAGAGTTTGATAACATCATTGTCTTTTTTCAGTTTCAAAGAGCAGAGACCAAATCTCACTTGGAATCACACATGGAAAGCCACTTGAACTTAGCTCTTTGCAGCCTTGAGATCACTCAGAATCAGGTTAGAGATCAGTCAAAGCAGATTGAGAGATTGATGGCCAAAAGTGTAGAACAAACACAGCAGATGGAGCGGGTGATGTCCACCTACAATGATCAGTCACAGCAGTTGAATTATCAGTCACAGCAGTTGAATTATCAGTCACAGCAGTTGAATTATCAGTCACAGCAGTTGAATGACCAATCGAAGCAGATAGCCAGTTTAACGTCCACCGTGCAGGGTCTGGTGCAGCAGATGGAAAGAATGAAAAACCAGGATCAACAGCAAGCTATGCAGGTGAACAAAACGACCAACGAAGCCATGGGCGGGCCCATCAAGAAAAGGGCAACTAAAGTCAAGGTTAAGGAGGGTAAGTTTCTAAACAAACTGCGGTGCTGCGTCGATGGCGGGTGTAATAAGATAACTTGGTTTTTTTTTATTACCTGAGTTGATAATATAAATTGGCCGCGCGCCGTACAGAGTTTCTACAGCTGAAGTTTTGACCGGTAACCCTTCGTCACAGCCAATACAGAAGTTATGGGTTGCAATTGAACGCATGTAGAGATCAGTCAAAGCAGATTGAGATATTGACGGCCAAAAGTGTAGAACAAACACAGCAGATGGAGCGGGTGATGTCCACCTACAATGATCAGTCACAGCAGTTGAATGATCAGTCACAGCAGTTGAATTATCAGTCACAGCAGTTGAATTATCAGTCACAGCAGTTGAATTATCAGTCACAGCAGTTGAATTATCAGTCACAGCAGTTGAATGACCAATCGCAGCAGATAGCCAGGTTAACGTCCACCGTGCAGGGTCTGGTGCAGCAGATGGAAAGAATGAAAAACCAGGATCAATATCAAGCTATGCAGGTAAACAAAACGACCAACGAAGCCATGGACGGGCCCATCAAGAAAAGGGCACCTAAAGTCAAGGTTAAAAAGGGTAAGTTTCTAAACAAACTGCGGTGCTGCGTCGATGGCGGGTGTAATAAGATAACTTGGTTTTTTTATTACCTGAGTTGATAATATAAATTGGCCGCGCGCCGTAAAGAGTTTCTACAGCTGAAGTTTTGACCGGTAACCCTTCGTCACAGGCAATACAGAAGTTATGGGTTGCAATTGAACGCATGTCACTGGGAAGATTGTTCCCGATCTTTAAAGTTGGCGACGGTTCTATGCGATCACTTGACAAAAGTTTTTCCACTGTTCTCCAGGAAGCCGTACAGTCATGACTATCCTGCTCGATGACGCGCCTGTTATAAGCTTCTTTAGCTTTTTTTAATCTTACCAGTGACGCGATTTCTGGAGTAGCGGTATTTTGTCCAGTTCTCTGAGAGGTGTGTTTTCTTATCTTTCATTAAAAATATCACGTTCCCTCATATCGCGCTTTCTATCACTGTTTCATCATGGACAACTGTTTACCCCACGCACGCGTTTATTCATGACAGGCGCGTGCCGGTTAGCAATATAATAGAAATAAAAGCCTTTTGGAAAAAATCCCGGAGATGATTAACGCTAACGTTCTCATGTTCTCCCTCAGGGACTGATGCTTCGCGCGTTAGGCTTAAATAAACACCTTTGAGATCTTCACAAAAATTTACAGGATCATAATTTGCATAGTTCCTAAATGTTTTCATTTGAGCTGGCGCTTTTTTCCAGTTCAGTTTTCGGACGCAATAAATCATCTCATGATCACTAAGACTGGCACATCAGTGAAGTCTAATTCGTGATCGTGATGTATTTCGTATGATGTTCGTTATGATTATTTACTGCTTTTGTCATACTTGATTAAAATGATTTCTCTGTTGTCGTTACAGGTGATACTGTGCAACAGGGCTTTAAGCCTGAATCAATCAATGATATTGAAGTAGGTATGAAGGTATTGTTTTGGGCTGGTCGGCCTAACAAGAGATTTCGAGGAACAGTCAAGTACGTCGGACTTCTTTCGTGGCCATTTCGTTTCAAGGAATGTTGTCTCGGCGTAGAGTTAGATCCAGATCAAGGTACATGAGTACATGGCTCATGACGAAAGTGAATAATTTCTAAACTTGAAACTTTTAAAAGACTTTACATCGACTTCTGTATGTATCAAGTATCTTTCCTTCGGACGAAACATTTTTACACAGTGTTTAGGGAATTGTCCCGGAGTAAAGCTCAAACATTGATAAGCATCACTAACATTTATTGTGAAGGTAGTAAAACGAAGGTACTCAGCGAAGTTTAGTACCGAGATAGTTCACCCCAAGGTCAAAACCTCGTCGTTTCATGTTGAAGTTTTTTCAGAAAAGCTACTCCCTTCAATCACAGTAAAACTAAACCTGCAATTAGATTAAAATTTGTCAGCGTGTTTTTTAGTAGTAAATCAGGCTCGCCTTTTAAAATGATTTTCTCTTACCGTAGATACGTCCAGACTAAAAGTTTTTTCTTTACGAAAATACTGCTTATTCTTTATTTAGATTTACCGGCGTTTGCGGGCGTTAGACCACAAGCAATACTCGGAGAAGAAAAGTACTTTACCTGGTGGGTAATGTTAGGCCTCTAGCTCAACAGAATTTTTGTCACCGAGAAATTCTTATTTGATGTATACGCTATTTGACATCGATGGTATTTCATATATTAATAAAGACAGAATTAATTCTGTAATGTTTCCATTTACCCATGCACATGTGACACTCACTAGATATATAATTTATACATGTTTTGTTTTTTTTATTAGGAATTTATGATTTAGCAAGGTTACGATGTTTATGAATATCTTTAAAGTAGCTTGAATGTAGTTTCACAGAGCCTTCGAATCTACGGTAGTTTCACAGAGCTTCCGAATGTAGTTTCACAAGGCCTTGGAATCTGGTTTCAAGTTGCCCTCAAGTAAGAATAACCTTCAGGTGTAATTTAGTTGAATTTGTGCTGCTGTCCTGTACTGTTAGACTTAGAGAGGGCTGAAGAGCTAGAGAACTTGCTCCCAGAAAGGTAGAAAAGTTCGTTCTCTTTATTACCTTAAGTACATGTGCTTGGCCCTTTTATTGATGAATCGCTTTTAATCGCTTAGCTTGTTATCTAGAGCGTAAAACCCCGAAATTCACATAGTCATTACTTTGTTTCTAGCTCGCTTCTGGATTTGCTTTTCCGTAGTGAAACATTGGGCAATTTCGTTCTTTTGTTTACTAGCTTTTCTCACTATATTTTAATGTTGTTATTGTAGCTGGAGATGCGCGTTTGTTCCAAAACGTGCCCGCTTCATTGGTTTTTTTTGTTTGCTCAATTTTCGCACAGTTTGTGATAATTTCAATCTAACAACAACAAACATATGAAACATATGTGTGAACTGCGGTTATGAGACGTATATGAGCACGATCCTTCGCAGTAAAGCACTATTTGAGCAATAGTGAAAATCAGACCTGAGTACAGGCCTGAAATTTTTTTCAGGTCTGATTTTCACTATTGCTCAAATAGTGCTTTACTGCGAAGGATCGTGCTCATAAACGTCTCATAACCGCAGTTCACACATATGTTTCATATGTTTGTTGTTGTTTGATTTATCATCTACGGGTTTATGTCGAATTAATTTGATGGCCTGCTCCCAGTTGGCTTGTTAGCTCAATTGGTAGAGCGCTGCACTGGTATCGCAGAGGTCAGTGGTTCGAATCCCGTACAGGCCTGAAATTTTTTTCAGGTCTGATTTTCACTATTGCTCAAATAGTGCTTTACTGCGAAGGATCGTGCTCATATACATAAATTTCAATCTGTTTATTTCAAAACAACCTCTGTTCTTCTTGCAACTCTTGATGTTGGGCTATATTTCCTTAGTCTTGTTCTCATGTTTCGTTCGTTTTGTTTCGCTCAAGTTATAGTTTAAGTTTCATAGTTTGTCATTAAGGTCAGAACTATTTGTTCGCGAATTAGTTCTTTTCCGTTCCATTTGATTTTCTTAGATTCAATCTAACATTGCATACTTGTATGTAGAATCCTCTTGTTGTTTAGCTATAGTCGTCTTACCCGTTTTTGCTGTAGCGTTTGTCATCGTTCTCAGCCGTACAGTTTATCAATCACGAAAATCGTTTGTGCCACAAGCGTCGAGTAATTTTGTCATTAGCTCTCGAGTTTCAGTCGTGTGACCACACGTCACATCCGGTCTAACGTTATCTTTAAACGCGCATTTTCTGTTCATGTTTGCTCTATTGCATGTAATACATTAGATTATTTTATAACATAACTAAAGCAAAGCGCGCGCTCTGATTGGTTAATTCAGCATCTACTATTTGCCCATGGGTGTATGCTACTAACGTGAGCAAATGCTAAGACTATTTTTCCGCGCGCGCTTGTTTTTTTCTGATCACGTAAGATTTGTTAAATAAAAGGGAACTCTTGATACAATGTTTCAAAGTTATGTTAATAAATCAAAAGGTAAACACCACAATTTGTTCATAGTTCTGCTGAACTCTTTCACCGGTTGTTGGATACAGAGCTTATAAAGAGGATTTTGGTCAGTATTTCAGGCAGCGTGATTAAACTTTATCTTTTATCTTTAACTTTATTTTTAGACTCAAGAAGCTAGAGTCGCACGAGGCGATAGCCTCGTGCGACTCTTACGCTTCTTTCGCGCTTAGCAACCTCCCGCGTGCATCCATAACTCAATAGTACACGCTATGGTGTTCATCATTTGTTAATTGTATCATTTTTTAGGTAACATCTGTTAGCTTTTCCCGTTTAATTTGTACTGTTCACTGCCGTCTACTCCATTTTGAGTTTCTTTCTCGTGTGATGTGCCTGCTGTTTTGCTGTTAGTTTTTGTTTACGATAAATTACTTTAGAAATCCCTGAATCCTTTCCGTTCCCACTCGCTCGATCGCCGCATCCTGTTGCACTGGTTTCGTAGAAAATGACTTAGGATCTTTTTTGTTTGTTGTATGACCCTCAGTACACCAAGCAGGTGTGCATTTTCGTCGGGTTTAGTCAAGTTGTCAGGTGCTACAGAGGACGATAAGTCTTTTCACTCCCAAGATCTTAGTAGCAATTCCCCTTACTGTTTCCCATACAATTCTTATGATGTTGGATGGGAGAATTTGGTATTGGATCAGCTAATAATCCCCTAATTGACACTTTCATTTATCCTCATCACTTATCTGCTTGATTTTGAGTTGATATTGTAAGGAGAAATTCTGTTTTGGTCACTCATGGCAGTTAGAGGGTTAAGAGAGTTTTCGTGACTGAAATATTTCGTATTTGATGTATTTGCCGTTTGACATAGACTGACAGATGACGTAACAGATATAATGTTATAACAGGAACTATTAATTCTGTAACGTCTCCATTAAATCATGCATATTTGTCAGTTATTGATTTCAAAAATGAAAACGATCTTTTTCACTTGTTGTACCTCAGTGCACCTGGTAGAGGCCTTTTTGTCAAGTTTGGAGAGGTTATCGAGTGCTACAGATGACAATGGCGATAACATGGCTCCTGTTTTCTCGGCCTCCTTTGTGAGAGAACAAGAAACGTCGGAACATGCTCCTTACCATCTTGAAATGTTGATCCGCTGCTTAGAGGACGTTTCGTCGACCAGTCACAGTAACTGCACCTTGATTTAATTTAATCACTTTCACCAGAGTGTGGTGAGGGTCGCACAACAGAGCGAGGCTCCAAATTAAGTGCGCCCTAGTCCCACCCATCCCACCCTATGGGAGGACATCCATCACACAGTAATCTCGTGTGTGGGAAATTAACGTCTCCTACCCCAACCCTGCAGGAGACGGGACCTCCATTTATTCGTCCCTATCCGAGAAGACTAGAATATCTAACCATTTCTTGATGTTATAGAAAGGTAGCAAATTCTTCTCAATTATTTTAAGACCCTGAGTGTTGGTCTGGCCGGGGCTCGAACCCTCGACCTCCCGCACAACAGTCCAGCGCTCTATCCATTGAGCTAACCGGGAGGCGGGGCACCATCAGTTTGTAAATTCAATAGATGTTAATTAAAGTAGATACTGTATGTCCTTATCTTCCAGACGTTTGTGAAAAAAACAATGTGAACTTTTTAGCTAATCGTTAATCATTAATTTTCTTTGTCAAGCAATTTTGTTGATTTTTTTAAACTACAAAATTTAATTGGATACTATGTAAACTAATTGCAATTTTAAAAAGGCGAGACCGCATTATATCAGCGGTTAAATGGAAGGAAAATCGTGGATACATTTTCTGTTAGGGTCGCAGTCTTTGGGTTTCAAAATCGCAAATAGTTTGTATTGTGATCGGCAAACATTACGGGGATAAATAAAACTGTTGACGAATCTCTTAGTTCCCGGTCATTAATATTGTGATAGATTCTCTCTTTGTAGCATATCCATAGAAATAGCGTCTCATACAAATGATTAAAAAAGAACTGTGTTAAATAAACAATTAAAAGAAAATAATTTTCATTTTTAAATTTCGTTACTTTGAGCTGCACACTCTTCCCGCCCTTTATATTTCAAATAATACTAAAGAAATACGTCTAAATGACGATAAGACTCAACTTGCAACTCGTAAGGGCAGATTTTGTCGCAATACTTCAACATCAACAGATGGCAACAAAAGACTTACACTGAGTACAACCTGCACAGAATTAGTCATCGGATTCAATAGCTAATCATGCGCATCTGCGCGGAGAAAAGATATCCGTTAAGGTATCCTAGGGTAAACTGTGATAGTTAGAGCCAGAAACTGGGAAATCTGCATAAGGGCAGCTTGCGTAATTATCATGATTAAGTTTGATTTTCCGTTATGCTCCTTTGGATGTCACTCCAGTTTACTGAGAGAATCTCCAACCTCTCTGCCGCTTTTCCTGCGTTCATTCCTTTAACTGTCCACGGAAAGTAATCTGATTGTAATTTTTTATCGTTCCTGATCGGTTGATGAACGCTTCCACACACTGTAGATTAAAGCTTACACACACTACTGTAGAAACATTAATTTCACCATTGTCTACAACGACAAGACATACGCGCTGTTATTAAGTGATAGAGTACGTAACGATTACACCACGCCTCTCACTGGTGTCAAGTTTTGAAGAAGGTTATAGTTTGAGTTCGGTGTCGCTTGTTACTATGACTGCAATCAACGCGGACAGACTTTCCGCCTTGTTACTGGGGATAAAATACAAGCTAGTTATTTCTTTAAAGCGTACAGCTGTTGCTACAGTGATAATTTGGTTCGTATGCATCCTTAAATTTGCGATGAACTTTTGGAATTATCTGATCTTATTATGGTGCAGCGATTCCTCTTTGCTTATTGATATCCGTCTTCTGTTATACCTGGATCTTCTTCACTCTTCCACTCTTTCATCAAACGCAGGTACAGACTACTTCATCCACAATCTGATCAACATAACCAAACAATTCCTCATGAAACTCCACCAAACGTGTTGCGATACAGGAGGGCAGTGGCCGGCGCACTGTGGCTGCAGTTGGCTTCAGTCGCTTGCTATCCGCTTCACGGAGTAGTGGAGTCTTTGTTTACTTACAGCGAACAATCTTCATTAACTTTGTTTTTAAGGAAATTTACAGGGACATTGGATAATTTAAAGTCAACCCTAAACCCGATTCTTTATTGCTGGAAAGTTAGGGAAGTCAGTAGCTTTTCATTCCTGGTCAATATAGCGAAGTGTTGTCTATCCTTTCTGGTTCAACCAGGCTGAAGTCCTGGCATTCTGTGTAATGCCTGAGTGCTTCTGGGATATATAACATACTTAGTTTTTTCATTCATGGTCAATAGGGGGAAGTGTTGTTTAGGCTTTTCTGGTTCACCCAAGCTGAACGGAAGTTCTGCTATTCACAGTAATGCCTTAGCGCTTCTGGGATACCTAACATTCTTATTTTCTTTGACATTCAAAGGTTAATCTAGGGAAGTGTTAACTATCGGCCTTACTGGTTCACCCAGGCTGAAGTCTTGGCATTCAGTGTATTCCCTGAGTGCTTCTGGGATATTTGACATACTTAGCTTTTCATTCATGAATGTAGGGAAGTATTGTCTATCCTTTCTGGTTCACCCAGCCTGAAGTTCTGGCATTCAGAGTAATGCTTGAAGTATTCTGGGATGTATAATGTGAAGAAATTCTTGTGACGCAAACTTTTCTGCTATTTGAGCTCTTCACCTATATCTACAGCAGAGCGACAGGAATAAATAGTCGTTTGAGACAAAAATTTGAAAAACAGCTTCATTTACTGTTAAAAGTCGCCTTGCAAACCGCAACGGGAAGAGAACGTCAAAACACAAAATGCCGCCAAAAAAACTCAATAAATTACACATGGCAAAACACTGCTGGTACATTTCTTTGCGAAGCTAGATCATGAAATTTCTGATGCGACGTTTTTGTAGGACGTAAAGACACGACGACGATTGATTTCCTGATTTCCTGACAAACTGGGTAATATGAGATAATACAAAGTATGAAACAACGCGCACAGCCTCAAGTAATCGATATACTGTATTTCCTTGAATAAGTGCCCACCCCTCGACCATTCAAACTTGTAGCTCTGAATAAGCCGGCGACACAGGAACCCTTTCTTTTTCAGCTTTCATAACATTTTAAACTTTTACTACCTTAGATGAATATGTTGGGAGAGATTCTTGCTTTAAGAGTTATATTACGCCGATGTATTACCTTTCCTTTTTATATGGCTGGCTTCGCAAGCGGTGCAAGATGCAGCGAATTCTGTGAGCTGATTGGCTATTAACCCTTGCTTATTTTTCGTTTTCTGCGGTGGCCAGCATTGCAGCCATTTTGTCCTTGTGTACCCTGCAGGCAAGCTCTCGCCTGGCTCTTAACGCTTGGCTCAGGTTTGAGTCCTGCTTGGTCAATAACGCATTACTGGATCTACTACCGCGCTCCATGTTAATTTGCAAACCACCCTAGCGCACAGCGCTTGACTCAGTATTTAAAGTTGGTTTTTCGGAGAAAGTTAACGTCCCACCTCTCTCAAGAAGCTTTTAGAAAATAAAAATTCAAGGACTTTCCAAGGATTGGTTGAATTCATTGGGGGGGGGGGGGGGGGACTTGCCTTGAAATTCAAGGACTTGCAAGACAGTACGAACCCTGTTAAAGTTCAAGGGAGTTTAGCGTTTAAACTTGTTCGTAACATGTCATTAAACGAAAGTTGGTCCTTTGTCTGTTTAAACTAATTTCTACTTCCTCCTCTTTCGCATTCTTCAGCTACACATTGCACGCCTGATAATTTTTCACTTCGTAAGCTTTGTCAGCTTGTTCAACACCCATCTTGATTTGAAAACAATTATTACTACCCTCGGTCTCTGTTTATTCACGATTTTAATCATCGTTGCGGAGGAGGTAGCGCAAAAAGATTTTCAACACCAGTGCCTTAATCACATCGTACTTATAATGTCTGTAATCTCTCGCAACTATCTAGAGGATTCCGGTACCAATATAGGTCATCTGAAGGCCATTGACAAAGAATCTTATGAGTACTGCATGAATGTAGTTTAAAAAACTGGAACAGTGTGTAAACTATAAATGTGACATAAAATATCAGTGAGAAAAAGCCGCCATGTATTGTGACTCTGCGTTAAGCAGCAAAAGGAATTATAGGTTCTAATACGCCGAGTTTATTCCCAATAACTGGTATCCAGATGCTCAAAAATTACAGCACCGAGCGTCAGCTGTCAAAGATTCCGAACACAGCGGAAAAAAAGTCGTCGGTTCAGGAATTTTCTCTGTCTCCGATCCGAAAACAAAAATCGGGTAAAATTGATTGGAAAACAAAACACTCAGGCCACCAGTTAAATGTCGTAGTAAATAGGCGTCGCAGTCTGTGTTAGTATTAATGAAGTCAACTAAATCCGCAAGCATTGACTAAGAAATGTTTCCTCGACGTGACTGTATCATTAGCCGCAACACACTCCGGGCGAGCGCTTTGTCTTATCACTATTTTTAAGCGCCGACCATGTACACTTTTTTCTGATACGGCTTCTTTAATTACCTTTTCACGCCATAAGATGATGACATGATTGTGTAAAAGTTGACGCTTCTATCAGATTAGGAGCGAAATACGATCAAAAATTTTACCAAAGCAAGCCACTGGTATCCAGCAGAGAATGCGGACTAAAAGTACGGATTCTCTGCTGGATACTTAGATTTTTTTGGTTGTTAACGGCGCGAGGCTCGTTATGCGGCGCGGTTATCTTACTTTGGCTATATTATAAATAGAAAAAACAAAAACTGCGTGATTCACGTAGACGTCAAGTCAGCATGAAGAAAGAAATAACTGGAAGTGACTTGGTGGAAAAGAAACTATTCTCCTACACTGATTCGATGGTAGTTTATATTTTCAAACAGTTATAAATAAAGCGGCCTTGGAAACAGGTTTTATTTGTATCCCTACTCATTTAAGAAAATGAGTGAGGACGGGGTGCTTATTCGAGACGGGTGCTTGTTTGATATTATGGCTGGGGGGGGGGGAAATTTATTCGGAGGAGGGCGCTTATTCGAAGAAGTAGGGTTCGTAATAGAATGTATATGTCGTTAGCATCCACCCAAACTTTAATTTATACTAATATAGAAGTAAACCATCTTTCCAAAGTCATTGAATAAAAGTAAGCGGTGTTGTAGATAAATCGTTCAGCAGATCGAGATCTCGTTAAAAAAGAAAAAGAAAACTTTGCGATAGACTCCTCACTGAAAGAGATGTAATCAGTTGCTGGCGCAAACGACTGATTCACGACTCTTACAATAGCGAGTTAAATACACCCAATCACCGACCTAACGTTTCGGATAGTTCGAACTGACCAAAAGAAACTAGCAGCAAATAACATCACGGTAAAACTGACAAATCAGGTTCCACGAGCCAGAAATCAGTTTCAGACAAGCAACTCTTCCCCTGACGCTGATGATGACTTCTGCTGGTTGTCGAGTCGTCAGTCTCTTTCAAAATAATCAGTCCTTCCAAGGCTACTCCAATTCAAAGGATAAGATTTATTATTCATTGCATGCTAGAAAATAAGAAACAATGTAGTTTCTTTGAAGCTCTCATGTTTGATATTAGCTAGTGCGCAGTACTTCCAAACCTGAGTAATTTATATATAATCCTGAAAGTTCCGTGATTCTGAAAAATGCCGGGATTGAAAGATACTGAAAGATATCGAAAGATGGATAGAATAATACTGAGTGAATGGCATAGGATGTTTATCTTGGTTTCCACTACCAGGGAAGCTAATACTGTTTGTATTTGTGTTAATGTGATAATATTATAAATTAATTCGAAGAAATGTGCTAGGACGCTAGAATTACACATAGTTTGGACGAACAAGCTACTGTTTCATCAATAGAAAAGGAACTTCCGATATGGCTATCCTCTACAATTAATGTTTCCAGCAATAATCTGCAATGGTTCTCCAACTGTCATTTTTCTTCTTCAAGAAAGACGTCTTTATTCAAAATTCCATGAACAATTTGATCGAAAGGAAGTGGTTTCTCAAATCCACATAACTGAAATAAATACTCTGTTTTTGACATC
The DNA here is from genome assembly GCF_964205215.1 of Stylophora pistillata. Lineage (NCBI taxonomy): Eukaryota > Metazoa > Cnidaria > Anthozoa > Scleractinia > Pocilloporidae > Stylophora > Stylophora pistillata. The sequence goes on from NC_142524.1 coordinate 29,348,180, forward strand.
TTTGAGCATTTATAAGCAGGTAGGTCACAATGATAAATAACCAAATGGATATATATATAAACTCATTAATTCAGTTACGTGATCAATATCATAGGCTGTTTGCTTTGGTTTCAACCGTCAGGAATACTAAGACTGAGTGTATTTGTGTTAATTTGAAAACGTTATGAATTCAAAGAAATATTGTTGGACGTTGAAACTACGCCTAATTACTACAAACAAGCCGATGATCGATACTAAATGAACCTCCGATGTTCATGTCTTCTAAAATATGAGAGAGGTAAATTGCAGTGGTTAAAAAGGACCTCTCTGTAACCTTCCTTCTTCAAGAAAGATCAGACGTCTTTAATTAAAAATTCCATTGAGAGCACAATGAAAAGGAAGTTGTTTCTCAAATTCACCTGCCTTAAGATAAACAATCTGATTATGACATGTTTAAGTGTTTAAATTGCGCGAAGACCAGTAAGCAGACAGCTCACAGAGACATACAACTCCAGATGAGTATACTCAAACTTATTAATTCATGTTTGTTGCTTAAAACATGACGATTTACCGAAACATTACTGAAGATGGAGAGGCAAAAGCTTACGAGCGGTTGTTTTTCTCTCAGGAATTAACTGCAGGAATTCACGGCTATCTGATATTTCTTTCGGCCTTCAATGTTTTGCTGACCATTTGTTCATCTTTGGGAAATATTCTGATCCTAATTGCCTTGCACAAAGAGACATCTCTTCACGGACCATGCAAACTGTTTTTCCGATCCCTGGCTACAACAGATCTCCTCGTTGGCGTAATTTCTGAGCCTCTTACCATCACCTACTGGTTTTCCGCCGTTAGAAAGCGATGAGATGACTGCTACAACACATTATTTACAAGCTTCATAGCAAACTATCTTCTCTGCGGCATGTCTTTGTTGATGATTTGCACTTAGTGTTTTATAGTTTTGGCGCTAGAGCGTTGTCCCAGGGAGTCTGGGGACCAACCCCTCTTTTTATTTAAAGTCGCGAAGAATCTAATATTCAAATAACGGTCAGCCAGAGATCACGAAAAGATCTAAAAGAAGTATGGAATGCCCTACGAATTGTAAGTTAAAATTTCGTTAAACTCTCAAATGTTATTCGATATTTAAAAAAATCTGTATTTGTTTTTTAGTTTGACTTGCTTCCTCTGGCAACCAGTACAAAAATAAACGGCAACCATACATCAGAAACCTTCAAAGCCACAGTAACGCTTCAAAACGAAAGCGCGAATCAGTTGACACTGACTGCGATAAGCGTAGACAGGCTGCTCGTCATAACATTAGGGCTGAGATACAAACAAGTTGTGACTGTCAAAAGAGCGTGTGCGTGTGTCATCGTGTTCTGGATTGTTTCCATTATCTGCGCAGCGATATATGTGCGGAACGTCCGTATAACAATATGGTATAGCCATATAGTCATACTGGTAAGCTTTTTCACCTCAGTCTCGTCTTACACGAAGATTTTTTGGGACCTCCGTCGCCATGAAACGCAGATACGCAGCAACATCCAGCAAGAGCAATAGAGTAACTCGAGTTCCGCTCCACTCAACATATCTCGATATAGAAAGGGAGTGTCAAGTGTAATGTGGCTGCAGTTAGCAGTAGCTGTTTGTTATCTTCCACATGGTATAATCACAGCTTTGTGGACCTATAATGAACAGTCGTCGGCTTTCATTGTGCTCAGACAATTCACAGTGACTCTAGTTTACTTTAATTCATCACTAAACCCGTTGCTTTACTGCTGGAATATTAGAGAGGTGAGACAATCGGTGAAGGAATTACTCAGACGAACACTTTGTTGCTGATAAATTTCAAGGTTTGAAATGTTCCTCAAAGTGTTTACATTCACCTTATAGAATTGATGATTTCCAATTCTTTTAAAACCAATTTATCAACGGACTCAAGTCGTCAGTCATCTGTAGATAATATCGCTAAACAATCTTTATTTTGTTCATCAATACGACGCACAAGAGCAGGATGTATGTGTCAAAACAGGCGTTCTATACATTAATTGACACTGGTAATTGCGACATACCTGGCTGATGGAAAAAAGGGTATTTTATATCCAGGGCTTGCATATGAATTTCAAATGCGAATTTTGATGATATCCCTCAAGAGTGCCACCGTAGTAAGCGGTTACCCGGCCTGTATTGAGCGGTCGGTTGTGAGAGTTCCGAGTCTTTTTCACATAGTTACTCTAATATTCACCTCTTTTAAGCGGTCACCTTTCTGTAGCAGTCGGAGTCATCCTTGACAAAGTCCCAACAGCCTGTTTGTATTGTCTTACAACTAAATTATATTGAATGTGGAAGTGCAAGAACTAAAAAAACACTAAGAATAATCTCTCAAGTAAAATTGAATCCATATTTACCTCGCGAAATCAATGTAAGAAGGATTTTTCGAGTGAGTTTTTGCTCATTAAGCAGTAAATTATTGGATGAAATGGCGGTTTTTACCCCATTTTGTGGACCCTGTGTTTAGCGGTGAACCTGTATTAAGCGGTAATTCTTCGTGGGTGACCGCCACCGTAGACAGATTTTTCATCAACTTGAGAAGATGAACTCTTATTCACATGTAGACTTGTAAAGTTCTATCTATTTTATAGATTTTGTGTTTAGATTATAGACCACTTTAAAAGATATTTTAACAGCACCGAATGCAGTGATCACCTGCAAGAAAGCTGCTTTAATTTCTGACGCGAAAATAAGACAATTTCCGTTACAAAAGATGTTTTACTACTACGGAGTTGAAATCAATCATTAGAAAAAAAAAAAACAAAAACAAAAACAAAAACAAAAAAAAAAACCTCGAGAAACAAAAGCGCCATGTTGATAAACACAATTACCATGATGATAACATTGATATCTTCACAGGTAAAGACATTATTGATACGCTAACTGCGCCAGGTGAAGATGTCATGTTTTCGCTAATTTATTCCTCGAATATATTATGGATTTAGAGGCATGTATTTCTTAACTTTCTTTAAAGCAATGTTCTCTGGTCCAAAAAGAATCCACACGGCATGAAAATATTCTACCATTTAGAGAACAAGATCTCTAAATGAAGACTCTCTTGCTGTTATTGATGTTGTTGTTCTTTTAATACCGTTTATAACCTAACCTGTAATACGTATGATGCACGATCCTCGCAGTAGATAGCGCTATTTAAGCAATAGCGAAAATCAGACCTGATAAAAAATCAGGCCTGTACGGGATTCGAACCACTGACCTCTGCGATACTAGTGCAGCGCTCTACCAATTGAGCTAACAAGCCAACTGGGAGCAGGCCGTTAAGTTGATTCTTAATAAACCCGTGAAAGTAATAAATTAGATAGAATGAAATATATGAAGTTCATATATTTTGAACTACGGTATTAGATACGTATGATACACGATCCTCGCAGTAGATAGCGCTACAGGCGTACAGGCCTGATTTTTTTCAGGTCTGATTCTCGCTATTGCATAAATAGCGCTATCTACTGCGAGGATCGTGCATCATACGTATCTAATACCGCAGTTCAAAATATATGAACTTCATATATTCATTGTATCTCATGAGATTACTGTGTGATGGATATCCTCCCCTGGGGTGGGATGGGTGGGAAGGTGAGGGCCATATGTTAGAAAACTTGTAAAAAGTTAATATGTTACCCTCGGTAATAAAGATGTACGACATGATAGTATGATATGATATGATATGATAAAAGTACTCTTCAGGTGTAATTTAATTGAGTTTCTGCTGCCGTCCTGTACTGTTAGACTTAGAGAGGGTTAAAGAAGGTAGGATTGTTCCTGCTGATTGTTACCTTAGGTACATGTGCTTGATCCTTTTATTACTGAATTGCTTAGCTTGTTATCTAGAGCGTAAAACCCTCAAATTCACTCAGTCGTTACTTTGTTTCTCGCTCGCTCCTGCATTTGCTTTTCCGTAGTGGAAGATTGGGCAATTTCGTTCTTTTGTTTAATAGCATTTCTCGCTCTATTTTAATCTGTTGTTATTGTAGCTAGAGATGTGCGTCTATTCCAAAATATTCCAATCAAACGTGCACGCTTCATTGGTTTTTTGTTTTCACAATTTTCGCACAGTTTTTCCTAATTTCAATCAGTTTTTTGCAAAACAACCTCTTTTCTATTTGCAACTCTTGCTGTTGGGCTATATTTCCTTATGGTACTACAGCGGTACTGTAATAAGCGATTAGTAAGGTCAGCGGTTGTCACCAGTTTGCCAGGTGACCGCTCAACCACGAGGGCGGCCATGTTTTTGTTTCATCACGAGTGTGATGCGTAGTTTTCCATCATTGTAACCCTCTGGCCATCTGTATTTGTAAAGGAGAACTTAAGTTGTTATCTGAAGATTAAAGTGTTGATCTTACTCGTCGAGAACTCGAGGATGGTCGAGGTGAAGAATTTTAATCTTGTTGGATACTGGGACAGAGCTGAATAATGAAATGCTACGTCAGCTGGTATGCAGCCAACAACGCGGGCTCAAGTGTCCTAGGTCTAAAATTTAGCGAAATTAGCGGAAAATAATAAGGGCTGACCTTTAAAACCGAGGAACTCTGTTTTCGTCGAGGGCACTTTCCTATTTCCAAGGGTTTAAAGGAGAAAATTAATTTTTGAAAATTTTTAGGGGGTGTACCAAATGTTTGGAGGCTGTTCTGTAAAAAAAAAGCGGCAAGGAAAACGACGCCTCGAAGCAACGGAATAGGAAATCAACTACGCGAACGACTCAAAATCCGTGTTTTCGCGACTAAACCCAGCGCATGCGTATACGTTATTCAGCTCTGTCGGATACTGGTTGGTCTTGTTTCCGTGAAGAAGGTTCGGATCGGATTTTCAAGTGGTTTTGAGGTCTATTTCCTCACTGAAGAAGTTCGCGTGCGTCAAATCAGTTTGGATTTAGGAACTCGTCATGTATCAAGAGTCAGGTCAGAGGTCTGAGAACACAATTGTTGAAGGAGTGGTAAGTGCTTCTCATATTTCTCACGTGGCTGGTGATTCAAGTGATTCTGTGGAACGCAAGGAACATTTTGCCGATGAATTCTCGCATGTTGTGAATGACAATTTACATCTTGATTTTACTGAGCATACCGAAGAACATGGAGCGAGTTATATGACTGTGGAACTAAAACACTCCTCTTTTGAGGTACCCCGAAGTAGACAGTTAACTGAAAAGGGTCTTCAGTATCAAATCGACCTGAAAGTAAACGGTTTTAAGTATAAGAAAACTGCAGTTACTAAAACTTTGAGGAAAACCTTGCCTTTTCGAGTTTTTCTGTACGTCTTGCTCTTTTTTCACTGTTTTTCGTCGTAGCCCGTGAGTGTTGGGATCCACACCGTGACCAGATGTGGTGAACAACCACTTCCCAAGATACTCAGTATCAGCTTCAAAGCAGGTGACTATATTTTAACAGATTTTTGCAGATACAGAGTCGGGTATCTTGTGGCCAGGTGGAAGCATTGAATAATAATAATAATAATAATAATATTTATATTGCTCAAATTAACATGTGGATACGATCAAATGCGCATCACAACACTTTTTGGGGGACTTTGGCCGGAATGCATTAGCAGTTTACAAACAATGGAAGGAAACTTATTTGAAGATGCCCCCTCCCCCCCCCCCCCCCCAATTCCCAGTAAACAGACCAGACCACATCACAGTAATCTCGTGAGTGGGTTCTTTAACGTCCCCTGCCTAACCAAATTAACTAATTCATAGATGCAGGAGACGGGAATTACGGTTTATTCGTCCTTATCCGAGAAGACTAGAATGTCTAATCATTTCTTGATATCATAGAAAGGTAGCGCATTCTCCTCAGTTATTTGAAGACCTTGAGTATTGGTCCGGCCGGGGCTCGAACCATCGACCTCGACCTCCCGCACAACAGTCCAGCGCTCTAACCAATTGAGCTAACCGGGAGGCGGTTAGTCTACTTCTGGCTTTAACCCTTTCATTTTGAAATCGTAATGGCAATGCTCTTAATAGTAATAGTAATGGTAATAGTAATCAAAGTTTAATGTCTTTACGTGGGGCATGGTTACCCATTTTGCCCGAGCCAGAGGCTCATGTATGAAACGCAAGACAACAACCCACCCATCCCACCCAAGGGAAGGACATCCATCACACATTAATCTCGTGCGTGGGAAATTAACGTCTCCTACCCCTAACCCTGCAGGAGACGGGACCTCCATTTATTTGTCTCTATCCGAGAAGACTAGAATATCTAAACCATTTCTTGATGTTATAGAAAGGTAGCATATTCTTCTCAATTATTTTAAGACCTTGAGTGTTGGTTCGGCCGGGGCTCGAACCCTTAACGTCAGAGTGCACGGCAATACTTACAGCTATAGCTCTGAAGATTTTGTTTTAAATCAAAAGATATGTCTTAGCTTGCGATCGACATCACGAATTACTACATCATGCGACAAAAGATTATTCTTACAATACAACTAATTGTTGAGTTGCTTTTAGTGCTTTTTTGGTATTGTTGTTGTTGTTGTTGTTTTTTTAATTTGTATTTTAAGGTGTCATATTCTATGAAACGCCTTCATCTCTTACGCCTGTGATTTATACCTCGCTCTGTTTCTACTTTTCCCCCTCGTTTACTGTTCAGTTTGCCAGCTTTAATTGTGGGTCCTAAATGAAAGATGATTTCCCCTGGATGTGGCTGACAAACACCATCTTTAAATCTCTCTGGGCCTTATTTGAAGACGCTGATACCCTGGGAAAAAGTTAACTGTTTCCGTTGTTATCCTTCAAGACTGGATTCCCTTCTGGTTACATTTTGAAACCGAGACAAAATGATAGCGTGTCGGAGTGTTTATCGATTTATTAACTTTTTACACCAATTGATACAGAGAGTCTGGGAGCTAGGTTTGTCTCTCTGGTCGTCAGGCAAGACTGATTATCATTTCCGGTTTCGCTCTGAAACTGAAATCACAATGGCGGCTGGCCAGAATGTTCCAGAACTTGGCGGCTATGATTTCGAGTTCACAAGTAAAGTTCCTGAAGAGTTGGAATGTCCTGTGTGTCAGTTAACAATGAAGGATCCCATAGAGATCGAAGGCTGTGGTCACAGATTTTGTAGCCTCTACAACGAGGGTTTGGTGAGGTATGGTGCTCTCGATCGAGTAAAATAATTTCCAGGAGACTAATGTTTTTTCTTTTTTTTTGAGGTGATGGTCATCCGCTTGGTAGCGTTACCAACTTATTTTAAGTCGAACTTGACTGAGTTGATAAAAAATTATCAAGTTGTATTTTGCTCCGAGCTTTGTATACGGCCTGATTGATTCATATGAAGCCGAATATAACGGAATTAGTTCGGCAAAGGTAAATCGAGGTGATTTATCGACTAATGAGAGGAGGTATACGAAAAATGAGCGGTTTATTAAAGCATTTAACGATGAAAAATTGCGAAGAAACTGTGTAAAAGCGTATTAAAAATTTGTTTAACGTCATTAGCAAGTTAAAGAGTGAAAGATAACAAATGTTTAATTACTAAAAGGACAATAGGTAATGGAAAGTTGAAATGCGGCTTGATGAAAGGCATCTCGTAGACAAGACAGTCAAATTTTCCTTGGCACTTTTTCAGAAAGAGGCATTGACTTTCTATGAGGAGGCTTGTATCCATACGGGCTGTCGAAAAGTGTTTACCGATCGCAGAGCTTTTGTGTTTAGCAATACGTTGATGGAGGTGTCGAGCTGTAAAGCCGACATAATCTTAAGTGCAGTTGATGATTCTTCCAAGTTCTTGGGTTTAAATGACAAGCGACCAAAATCCCGTGGTCATCCACCAAAGCACTTTCAACCGCTTCTTAAAAAAGAAGATGTCAACATGATCCTACGTGAAATACTACCTCAGAACATAACTGATTCACTGTCGCCCAAGGGTTCCAGACTTGCTCATCTGTTTATTTAGTATTTAAACATTTGTTATCTTTCACTCTTTGGCTTGATAATGACGTTAGCCAAACGTCGAAACGTCGTCAACAAATTTTTAATGTGCTTTTACACAATGTTTCTTCGCAATTTTTCATCGTTAAATGCTTTAATAAACCGCTCCTTTTTCGTATACTTCTTCTCATTAGTCGATAAATCACCTCGATTTACCTTTGCCGAACTAATTCCGTTATATTCGGCTTCATATGTTTTATCGCAATTTTTTATCATTAAATGGTAAGAAGGGCTGTAGAACTGTTCTTCGACCATGTTCAATTTGAGTCGTCTCAAAATAATTTCGCTTAAATAGTATTCAGAGTTTGTTTGCGATGTTTGATTTATTTCAGCCCTCATAATATAGCGTTACGGGTGTTAGGTTGTGCAGCAGGAAAGATTCTCAAACGGTAATGATATTAGCCTACTCCATAATGAAAATAAGTAACATACGCAGTGAATGATGATTCATCTGTTGACTGTGCGACTTTCTTTTTCTCAGTGGCCATTCTCCGAAATGTCCAGTTGACAGACAGCCTTTATCGCGTGACAAGGTAGTGATAAGGGATGCGTTGATGGTTCCAGCTCACGTAAACTTATTATCACGCTTTCTACTATGAAAGTCTGAGAGTCCATTACTTGCTTCCGCAGAAACAACTTTTTTTAAATACGAGGATTACACGAAAGCAGTGAAGCCAAATATGTACTCCATGAGGTATGATCTCCAAACCATGAAAGCGCGAATCAATGATACCTCTATGTTGTTGTGGACAGATCTTTTCAGATATTGCCTGTCAACGCACAATTCTGAATCTTACGGTGCAGTGTTCTAATGCTGAATGTCCATGGACAGAAGAATTGCGAGCTGTGGAGGTGTTTATAAAGATAGTACAGTATTTGCATGAAAACAGCTTGTGTTCCATGCATCTTTAACCCATCACTCGAAATTTGTTTGTGCATTTTCACTCGTTTATTTTGGAATAAATTTGTCCCCTCTCTCCCCTCCCACTCCTTTCATTTCCCACATTTTGAAGATGTATTGGACAATCAAATGAGAAAAGTTAATCTTATTCTTCTGCTTTGCTTTTTTATGGTTTCTTTTGACTTCGACGGTATCTTACTGATCACGTTATCATGCTGGAAATTTTCACCGAGTTTTTCTGGAATTTTGATTTCTTTTCTCCATTTTCATTCAGAACCATCAATCAGGATGCCTGTTAAAAGTGGTGGAGTGTCCAAATGCAGGATGTCAAGAGAGGTTCGCCAAGCACGATAAGAATAATAACAGTGAATCTGAGTGTTCTTGGAGGAAAGTCAATTCTAAATACTGTGGAGAATCATACATCGTGAGAATCAAGCAGGTTTGCTGGCATAAATCGAATGTAAGGAAGGACAGTATTCCAAAATATTGGTTTGATGAAGTCTCGGTACAACTAGTCACCATTTACCTCCTTTTTTTCCTATAGAGAATTTATGTGAAACAAACATCTTTTAAAGGCTAGTGTGTTTCAATAATAAACTTCGTTTCCTTGTTAATTAAGACTGTTAAATTCTTTTACCTCTTCCCTTCGTTTATTCAACAGACTGTTTGTTACAGTAGCACTGTAATGCAATTGGAAGAATTTTAAATGTACTCGGGCTCTAAAACTTCTGTTCGCTTTTCTTCAGCGACATCATGGTGTCTGTCAAAAGTTCCCTGTTCAATGCACAAACAGTTGTGCTCTGGGAGAAATTCCACGAGAAAAGGTAGCAATGATGGTTCTAAAGTCTTGAGCCATTCTAAGTGACCTTCGTGGTAAACTCTAACGAGAGTTCAGTTGAACATTCATGCACACAGCCCACATGAGAAATGCTACTGATGCTTTATATGAAACAATTCAGTATAAGAGTTGTTTTATGGGAGCAAAGGAAGGTGTTCCCTGCTTAAGTCTCTAAGCAAAAGGCGATATGTTTTGAGTATTTTGGCTTCAATCAGAGGCAAAGGAAACAAAGATAATTATATTACTCCATGACTGAGCCTGATCCATGATAGATCCATGGTGGAGAATCATTCCTCTTTGCCATTACAGTGTGAAGATCCCTTTGAGGAAAGTTCTTCGTAAGAGAAATGAAAGGTCTTAGATTAATACTTAAGATTGTCTTAACTTTCTGGCTGAAACTCATTAAAGACGAACTGAAGTCACAAGGAATAATTTTGAGACGTCAATGATTTGTTTCTTCATGCAACAAACGAGCTCTTTTTCTGTCTGCTCACTTAAACGTAACTCTGTTTTATCCTTTTTGTTTAGCTCGTGGCTCATATTCATGATGACTGTCCTTTAACTGAAATTACTTGTGTATACCAGAACTAAAGTGCAAAAAAGTGGTAAGAAATAGCTAACACTGTATTAACTAACACATTTAATTTGGGTGTTAGGGTGGAGGGGATCGAACGATTGAAGCAGACATATTTTCCGTATTTTCGAATGTTTGGATCGTTGATTTTACTGAAAAGCTTACTCGATCGCCTTTTTTCTACATTATACGTATTACTGTGTATTATTTAAAGTAACGACTAGATATAAAATCTACCGAGTTAGGATTGTTCTGAGTTTAAAATACCTCATTATCCCTTTTTCAGTTTCCAAGAAATAGGGCCAAATCTCACTTGGAATCACGTATGGAAAGCCACTTGAGCTTAGCTCTTTGCAGCCTTGAGATCACTCAGAATCAGGTTAAAGATCAGTCGAAGCGGATTGAGAGATTGACATCCACTTTGTACGAGCAGTCGCAGCAGTTGAATGATCAGTCACAGCAGATAGACAGATTGATGGCCAAACATTTAAATCAGTCACAAAGGATGGAGTGATTGATGTTATCTCTAAAAGATTATTTAGAGCAAATGGCAAGTTTAACGTCTACTGTACAGGGTCAGGCGCAACAGATACAACGATTGACGGTCCAAGTTCAACATCAAGCAGAGAAGACAAAGGAAATGAATAAGGAGAGCAAGGGCCAGTCAGACAAGATGGCAGCAACTAACGTCAGTGTTGACAAGCTTGACCGGAAGAAGTCCAAGGGTAGGGGTCTTGATTATGTTGCTACTTACACACATTGAAACAATAGCCTCCATTTGGCGCGAAAATATGCTCTGACATTTGTAAGCGGACATTATCTGTTCGGAGATGCGCACTGTTTTTCGTGAGCAAAGCTCAAAGAAAACTGAGAGCCACGAGCATATTTTAGCTCCAAGTAGAGGCTAATTTGTTTATTTTCCATTAAACATTTTTGAAACATGCAAGAAAAAACTTTTCCAACCAACTTACCGTTGGCTGCGCGAAATTCCACATTGCTTTTCAGTGTTCTTTAGTACGATTTTATGAACAAAAAAGCATGTCTCCTCTTCTGTAACAACCGCAAAACGCTCCCTCATCTTGAATTGAATTTTAAACGGGAAATATTTTTAGTAGAGGACTAAAAGGAAAATAATTTTATTATTTTCTCTTGATTAGATGTTACGTTTGAAAATTTGGCTGTATCACTCTTTGTATATCATTGAATTTTCCCCCGTCTTAGCCAGGGTAAATTCGATCACGGGATGCGATTAATCGCGTTAAAGGATTATAATTATTAACTATTTACCGAACGGAAGGTGGCTAGTGGTATATATTAACCGTGCTGCAAAGGTGCGAGGTAATTATCCAAGCTAGCGATCGGCAATGAGGTGAATACTTGTTTTAGTATATGTACTGAAACAGTGAAATAATATATTACTAAAAGATTAATTTAGCTTATTTATTCCAACAACGAATTCAGTGTTTTCGGGTGCAAATCCCTCGCAAAGGATAAATGCAAAGGATATCCAGAATTTGAATAGTCAGTCCACTGCTTTAGCCAATACCAATAAATGGATGATATCCACCGGAAAAGACCAAGTAACTTCTTTAGCCCCAAAAACAATCAACTTAGAGTTGGACTTTATTATCTGATAGTACACCTATAGAAGTAAGATCACATAACACGTCCTCGTTAGTTGACTTGAACAGCCAAATAGGTGCGCCGAGTCCATTGCGGTATTGTTCATTTTGTCAAATTAACTCTCGCTCAGTGTTATTATATGACCCGTTCGGCCCCGCTCGCGCAATCCCATAGAACAGTAAAAGATGACGTGTGCAGGGCCGGACGGGTTAACGTTAGCCGGTCCGGAAAAAGCAGTGCAGTCCTGCTGCTTTTACATCGCTTGTTGCAAAATCTCAGAGAAAGACAGAAATGAGAAAAAAAAGGTCGCGTTTTTTAAGGAATTTGGAGGTTCTTGTTCTGACTTAAGAATAACTTATTTTTCCTTGAAGGAAATGTTTTTATGGTAGATTTTTTTGTGCTCGTGTGGCTGTGGCTGTGTGTGCCTGTCTATCACGTCATATTTAGGTTAAAACTTTCATCACTTAGTGGTCTTATAATAAAATGCATAGTGACTGAGTTAGGTCGGGCCGGACGGGAAAATATTTGGCTCTCGTCTAAAGTCACTACACAGAGTTAGGTCATTTGAACTCCGAGTAACACTACTAGGTTGTGTCAAGCTTTGAAGACTAAGAAACATCAGTGAAGTCTAATAGATGATCTTGATATATTTAGTAAGATGGTCGCTTTAATTATCAATTCTTTTTGTCATTCTTGATTAAGATAATTACTCTGTTGTCGTTTGAGGTGATACTATGAAACAGGTCTTCAAGCCTGAATCAATCAAAGATATTGAAATAGGTATGAAGGTATTGTTTATGAATTTGTATAGGACATTACGAGGAACAGTCAAGTACGTCGGACCTGTGCCTTGGCAAAGTGGAGATTGTCTCAGCGTAGAGTTAGATCCAGATCAAGATATTATGATTATTTCGAGTGTACTAATTCAGATAACTTGTGAGTACATGGCTCATGACGAAAGTGAATAATATCTAAACTCAAAACTTTTATTTAATACTCTACATCGAATTTTGTATGTAACAAGCATCTTTCCTTCGGACGAAAACTTTTTTCACGGTGTCCAGGGAACTGTCCCGGAGTAAAGCTCAGACATTGATAGGCATCATTGCAATATTTTCTGAAGGTAATAAAACGAGGGTACTCAGTGAAGCCTAGTTCCGATATAGTTCACCCTAAGGTCAAAACGTTGTCCGTTCATGTTGAAGTTTGTTGGAAAAGCTAATCACTTCAATCACAGAAAAAATAAACCTGCAATTTGGTTAAAATTTGTCAGCTTATTTTTTAGTAATAAATCGGGCTCGCCTTTTATATTGATTTACTCGTACAGTGGATACCATCTGGCTTATTCTTTTTCAGAGTTTCCATCCCACGCAAACGACGGAACAATCCGTGGAAAAAGATACTTTACCTGGTGAGTAATATTAGGTCTCTCACTGAAAAGGATTTTTGTGACATGAATACGCCAAACACTGGGGGGAGTATGTCATTTGACATCGATGGCGCATGATATATTTATAGGGACAGAATTGATTCTGTAACATTCCCATTTACTCATGCTCATTCTTTTGGGTTGTTTTCGTTAAAAATAGACCGGGGATGTTTTTTGTTGGTTGTATGAACACAACGTTCACCAGGTGTGCATCTTCGCGGGTTTGGTCAAGTTGTCGAGTGCTATAAATGACAATTAAGAGAGTTTTAGTGACTGAAATATTCGCATTTGATGTATTTGCCACTTTAGGTAGACTGACAGATGACGCGGTAAAATGTATGATGTTATAGTAAGGACAATATTAATTCTGTGACGTCTCCATTAAATCATGCACTTTCGTCATCGATTGGTTTATTAAAAAATGACAAACGATCTTTTTTGTTTATTGTATTAACCCTCAGTGCACCTGGTAGCGGCTGCTTTGTATTTTTTAAAAGCGTTGTGGAGTGTTACACACGATGATTACAGTAATATGGCTCCTGTTTTCTTGGCTTCCCATGTGAAAGAACATGAAAAGTCAGAACAGTCTCTTTACCATCTCGAAATGTCCGTCCACTGCTTAAAGGACACTTTGTCGACAAGTCACAGTAACTACAACTTGGTCTACCATCAGTTTGTAAATTCAATAGAAGCTGGCATGCTTGCATCAGGGCACATAGAGTTTACGGAAGTATTGTATTAAAGTAGATACTGTAGGTCCTTCACTTTCAGACGTTTGTTCAAAAAAAGTATTAAGTGAACTTTCTAGCTAATCGTAGCTCTTTAGTTTTCTTTGTCATTCAAGTATCATGTGCGTAGAATTTCTGAAACTACAAAATAAAGGTTGATATTATGTATTAAACTAACTGCAATATAGAAAAGCCGCGAAGGCATTATATCAGCGGTTAGCTGGGAGGAAAGATGCACTTTTCTGAAAACCAAATGTTTACCCGGCGCAAAAGGTTTATGAACAGCTTATGCTCAGATGAACAACTCAATGATGTAACACTCTACTGATGGATACTCGTAAACAGTTATTATAAATTTAAGGAAGAGAAAGTTCAGTAGCAAGGATGTCGTAGCTAACTGCTTACAGCTTCAAGATCTACAGCCTTCTAGATAGTCAGAGGCAAACCTTCGGTAACTCAGTGATAGTGATTAAAGTTCTCATTCTAAATTTTATTTTCGCTTTTATTATTTTTTGTTTCTTGATGTTGGGAGTTTTCGAAGTCTTGTGAAACCTTTTACGGTCGTCCGAGATAGTTATTTCAAATGAAAGAAGGTCGACCATAATTTTCCCTTTAATTTCAGGGGGCATCTTGCCACGAATATTGCATAAGGATAAAAGTGGAACACTACTACAGGAAGTACTCTCGAAAAGTGTCGTTGACAATTAGTTATGAAAATAGTGCGCAAATGTTCTTTCGAGAGCACCTCCGGTGGAGAACTTCTCAGTAAATGCAGTGTGCTTGGACTTAACTCCTACTTTAATATTTCACGTGATTCTTTGAATGCACACCTACAAAATTACCTCTTAAAGAGGCTGACCCAACTTGCAAGGAGAGATTTTGTCGCAACGTCACCCCCAAACCAACAGATCTCGGTTACAAGAAAAAACTGCACCTCAAAAAGATATCCATTAGGGTAACGTCAGGTAATCTGAGTCAATTAGGAAACTGGGAATACAGCGTTTGTATAACACAACATATAACGACAACCGTCTCCCTCACATCTGTAAAGGAACTTCGTGAGTTTTCACCAACATTAGTAAACGAGTTGTCGTCTCTTGTGATACCTTTGTCTTCGAAGTCATACGTTTTAGACCCAATTCCGGCTATCTCAACGAGAAAATGTCATGACACTCTGCTACCTGTGATTACTGATATTGTTAGTCTGTCTTTCAACAATGCCATTGTACCTACAGCCTTCAAAGAAGCTGTCGTTGACCCCATAATGAAAAAGGACTTTCTAGATCATGAGGTATACAAAAACTTCAGACCTTTTTCGAACCTAAGCTTCATTTCCAAAGCTGCCGAGAAGGTTGTAGCTGTGCCTCTCAATCACCACCTTTTAAATGACTTAATCAACTAGCGCCATCCTAAGTGACTCTTAATTCACTACAGACATGGTTAATATCTTAATGATAAATTTTTCATTATGTTCGTCTGATAAAGAAATACTGATACAGCCCCGCTACCAACTCAGAACATATAGGGAGGGAACTTTTTCCTTCATGAACCCAAAACCGTGGAATACCCTCCCATTAAGTATAAAACGTTGCAAGTCAACAGAATCTCTTAAATGCACTCTTAAGGCCTATCTTTTTAGAAATTATTTTGAATTGTAAGAATCATTAACTGTTCTTTAGGCTTTTTTCTTCATGTTACATCATTCACAGCTGGAAAGTGCCATTGGTTCATTAGAGAAACAGCGCGACACAAGAAGATTATTATTGTCATTATTATCTTTATAATCCTTTACGCTTTATAATCCTTTAGGTGTTATTTTGTTTGAAGAGATGAAATATTAATCCCTCTTGGCGGTTGAAGGTTTAAGGCAGCACGGCGTAAAATGATGCGGTGTGATTTTCAGTAACAAAAAAAGGCTTGTAACATATAAGTTCGTTAGTAATAAAAATAATAATGATAACAGTTTATTACACTATCTTGAAGTAACTTACTAAATTAACGCCTCCCGGTTAGCTCAATGGATAGAGTACTGGACTGTTGTGCAAGAAGTCGAGGGTTCGAGCTCCGGCCGGACCAACACTCAAGGTCTTAAAATAATTGAGAACAATATGCTGCCTTTGTATAACATCAAGAAATGGTTAGATATTCTAGTCTTCTCGGATAGGGACGAATAAATGGAGGTCCCGTCTCCTGCAGGGTTAGGGGCAGGAGACGTTAAAATCCCACGCACGAGATTACTGTGTGATGGATGTCCTCCCCTGGGGTGGGATGGGTGGGATTGTTGCGAAGGCCGTAAGCTAGATAACTCATTGGGTTAACTACGTCACCCTCGTTAAATAAAGAATATTGTATTGTATTGTATTGAGTTATAATACAGTGAAAACTTATTAAGATCGACTATGTACATTTCTGAATACATTAAGTACAAATTATATACACCACACCAAAACATGAGTCACATTTGTCAGTAAAAAACTTAAAAGTGAAAAAGTCTTCGGTGTGCTTCGTTCTACAGGCAGTAACGTTTCTGTAAAGGTACAGCTGGTCTGATTGGTGCCTGAGGGTGTAGGGACAAGTATCGTCTAATCGTGTTGGTAGAGGAGGATGAAGAGGGAGGTTTAAGTCCTTCATTTTGCACATATACTCTTTACATATCTTATCTCTTCTATATGCAAGGGTCTCTACCCGTGCAAACTCGAGGACATCTGAGTAGCTATCTGCACACAGGAAAATTATCTTAAGCGTCCCTTTCTGTATGGATTCAATTTTGTCAGACAGATAACCTGGAATGGATTACCACACTAGCACGGCGTACTCTAGAACAGATCTAACAGAGCTTGTATAGACCTTTCACATGCTACTTTGGTCAACGCCGGCTCGACGTAGAATACGTAGGGAGTAGAGCTTCTTGCAAGATTTTTTATATATGTATTCAACATGACTATTCCACCTAAGATCGCTGTCGATGAATACTCCTAGAATCTTGTAAGTCGATACGCGTTCTACAGTGTTATTACTAACAAGCAGCAGCACAGCACTTGCATTATAGCTTTGGAGATTTCGTATGAAATTAATCGACGACGGCGACAAAATGGCGACTGAGAGTAGTTTTATTCATTATCATAATTACTATCTATTTATTAATTTTTTATACTAATTTCACCGATAGAGGGAGTCTGGCAACTAGGTTTCTTTTTAGATGCTGATCAAACATGCAAAAATCTAATTTTCACTTCCGGTTTCGATCCGAAACCAAGGTGACAATGGCGGCGGGCCAGAATGTTCCAGAACCTGGCGGCTATGATTTTGAGTTCACAAGTAAAGTCCCTGATGATTTGGAATGTCCTGTGTGTCACTTTGCAATGAAAGATCCCGTACAGATCGTCAGATGTGGTCACAGATTTTGTAATCTCTGCCTAGAGGGTTGTTTTAGGTAATGGCGGATCACGGGCGCTGCCCTTAATTGCGAACACATTACAGTAGGTTTTGCTTGTTTGAAACCAGTACGATGCTTTCAATCGATCGGGTAACCTGCACTCCAAGGGACTATTCATTTTTTATCTGACAATCATCGGCTTGATAGCGTTACCAACTGATTTTCAGTCGAACTTGACTGGGGTGATAACAAATGCTCCGAGTCAGTTGTATACGGCCCGACTGATTAATATGTAAACTGAATAATTTACTTATTTCGACACAACTTAATCGATCTGATTTATCGATTTATGAGAAATGGGATTGCAGAGTCACCTTTAGACCATCTTCAATTTGAGTCTGCTGTTAGTAATTTGAATTTAGCATCCAGAGTTTGTTTGCGATGTTTGATTTATTATAGCCCTCAGTAAAAACCGTCACGGGCGATAATTGTGTACCGAGAAATATTCTCAAACGGTTAAGATACAGTGCATTGATGACAGTAAATAACATATATGGTAAATAAGAATTCTTTTTTAACTTTGTGCGGATTTCCTTTCCTCAGCAGACATTCTCTGGAATGTCCAGTTGACAGACAGCCTTTCTCGCTTGATAAGGTAATAATAACGGATGCGTTGTTGGTAATGGGTCACGCAAACTTATGATCACACTTTTCACTTGACATCAATGATGAAATGTCTTTTTAACTTTGTGGTCAAAATTGGTAACCTGGTCTGAAATTGGTGAGCTATGATGAAACATCGATTGTTTCTAGAAGTAGCTTATGCAAACATGCCTGAGTTTGTATTTTCTGATTTGCAACAATGTTATTACATTATCTTGCAGAGTTCTCCATGGGTATCGAAAACGTTAATTTTTACAAGCTACTCTTAATGTACAATGAAAAATTATAAAATTGGGTTAGACTTATTTTCAATGAGACGAAATGGTTGGCATAGAGACTTTGATGTACGACCAAGAGAGTTTACGACTTACTTCAGTGGATACCAATTTTTAATACCTAACGATAATTACACGACTCACACTAAAGCACAGAAGTCAGGTATGTGATCCATGAGATCTGATCTCCAAACCAAGTCATGAAAGTGTGTTTCAATGATACCTTTATTTTTTGGTGGACAGATCTTCTCAGATATCGCCTGTCACCGCAGAATTCTGAATCTCACGGCGAAGTGTTCTTATGCTGGATGTCCATGGAAAGGAGAACTGCGTGCTGTGGAGGTATTTATACAGACAGTGCTAAGTTTATCTTTAACACTTCTTATCTTTAACACATCAATTCAAATTTGTTTGTGTATTTTCACTTGTATATAGTCGGCTTATCTTTGATCTCTTCCCCAGCCCCCCTTCCCCTTCCTTTCATTTCTCAAATCCTGAAAATGACGATCAATAGCTTAAGAAAACTTGATCTCATATTTCTGTTTTGCGGCTTTTATGATTTCGTTTGGCCTTGAGAGTGTCTCAATGATCACTTTGCATTACTAGTACCTTTCACTGAACGTTTTGGAATTTTGATTCCTAGAGCCATCAATCAGAATGCTTGTTTAAAGTGATAGAGTGTCCAAATGAAGGATGTAAAGAGAAGCTTACCAGGCTATATATGAACAATCACAAGATGAGCAAATGTACCTGGAGGAAAATGAAATGTGAATATTGTGGAGAATCATTTATCATGAGAAACAAGCAGGTTTGGTAATCACAATCTTTTCTTTATCTACCTTTTAGAAGAATAGAATCCAAACCGTTTACTTTTCACTGAAACTGACAAAAGTTGCGACGAGTTTCGAAGGATCGTTCTTACTTTGCTAGAGCTCATTACTATTTTTTTCAGTCAAGACAAATTGATGAAAGTAAAACAAGTTCGGCTCATATGATGGGACTCCTTAAACTTTGATTCCCTAACGATCAACATTTGAGTTTTTTTACTCCTTTTTGGTTCGTTTCTACAATAGCTTGTCTGATAGTCATAATTTTAATGAGATGGACGAAATCTGGAGGTACTCTAGTTATAAAGAGCTTTATTTGATTCTTTCAGCAACATCATAATGTCTGTCAAAAGTTTCCGGTTCAATGTACAAACAACTGTGGTTTGAGGGATATTCCACGAGAAAAGGTAATAGTTATAGCTAACACCGGCTAAAACCTTTTTGGAATGCCAAAAAAGAATCTGGAATGAACTAACTAGTACAAAATTAGCCAATCAGCTAACTTTTAACTTGTTGAGTATGCTTCTCATTCTCAAAAAGTAAAAACTGTCCAATCATCAATCCGTAATGTGACAGCTCATCAAAAACAAACTTATTCAGTACACAGTTAAACTGAATGAGTTTGGAATTGTACTGAATGAGTTTAAATTTATAGTTAAGAAGTTTGCAGACAGCTATTCAGTATTAAGGCCCGTTAAAAATATTTCAACATTTGCTTTAGAATGAATTCAACAATTTGTTGAACCTAATTTTTGGTGCGTTTATTCAACATTGTTGAAAACGTAAATAATGTTGAAAGCTGTTGAAAGCGTGTTGAATCAAGTTTAAATCGGTTTAAACTTTCATTCAACATCGATTCAACTTTTCCTTTGTAAGGCCTCTTTAAGGCCTTTGTAAGACCTTTGTTAGGCCTCTAAAAAGGCCGCCGCACAGTTTTATTTTTGCGTTCAACATTTGCCCCAACATCCGTTCAACTTTTGTCGAACGAATGCTGGTCAAATGTTGATACCTTTTAAACGGGCCTTTATCAAAGGACCTTTATCAGTCGGCAAAGCGGTAGAAGATGTCGATTGGAAATGGATTTATTTATTTCGTTAGAATTTCGCGAATGGCCGGATGTGTTTATGGTTTCTTGCGACGCTTCTCTCATTTTTGCGTTCAACATTTTCCCAACATCCGTTCAACTTTTGTCGAGTAAATGCTGGTCAAATGTTAAAACCGTTTAAATGGACCTTTAGCAGTCAGCAACGCGGCTGAAGACGTCGATTGAAAATGAACTTATTTATTCAGTTCGAATTTCGTGAATGACCGGATGTGTTTATGGTTTCTTGCTACGCTTCACTTCAACTTCAGCACAATGTGTGTGAGCCGCCTTACATTCCATATGGAAACTTTTTTGATAAATAGTCATTGAGCTTTTTGTCCACAGACCGCGCAAATCCAAAGTTGTTTGTTTAGCAGAACACGGCTGAGAAATGTACAAAGTTTCCAAAGACACTCGCTGAGCTATTTTCCACTCATTAAGTCTTTTGTTTTGCCAAGTCCTCGTCACCGTCACCCGGTCGTGGTTTTTGCTAAGGTACTTAGTTCTTACACTGTCAAACATAATAGCTCTTTCTTGAGCGTAACTGCTTTGTTATCAAAACAAACAAAAAAAGCACTTGTGTTGTACAAGTATTAACATTTTGGTGCAATAGTTCCTTTGTGGCGCGAAATTGGAGACAGTCACATTGACAAAAGCAATGTATCTATATGGACGCTCAAAAGTTTATAATTTCTAAATAATTACTTGTAGCATATACAATCCCTCAGTGGCAAACTTCCGAGCGATGAGATGGATTCATAAAACAAATTTAGAAGACAACGCTTATATTTCTTTTTTAATAAGTTATCGCAGATCGACAGACTGAGGCACGAAAAATGAAACAAATCAATTTCGTTTGAGGCCGCTCAACAGTTAGTCTTTTACTCAAAAAAACAAAGGCTACAATTAATTATCAACACTTAACGCTCCGTTGATAGTGCGCCGTGGGATCGAAATTAAGCCGACTTCCATAAACGACAACCGTGAGAACCCCCTTAGTTTATAATCATGGTACCGAGACGACCTTCGCAAACGGCAAGTATCAATTTCCAGCTGTATGAGGTTTTGGAAGATGTTTACAGATGACACTTCGCCGATAGAAATAAAGATCCCTAAGAAAATATACGAACCTTCTATGAACGCATCGGGCGAACACGTAGGGTAAACTTTAATATCTTTCCACCGTAAAACTCTCGCCAGAAAGAAAATTAGTGAGTTTCGTCAAAGCAAAAACTACAATGTTAGGATATAAAATGCGAACGGAAATTTTTAATTCTTATGCAGTCACGCTTCTAATACCAATCAGTTGCGAAATGTCAACGCGACTGCCTGAAATGACAGGAATGAAACTCGGAGTCGAAAGTCAGACTTTCCACTCCGAGTTTCATTCCTGTGTGATTACACTACCGCAAACAACTAAATAAAAACTCTAAATTTAAGAAAGACTATACTTTGCGTGTTCCTGCTCTTGGAGAAATGATGGAGGTTTTTGCTCCTTCGGGAGTATAGTTCTTGTTCGCAAATTTATCATATTATATTGTCGCGCTATGCAAATAAAGTAGGGTAGTTCAGTCAATTGGAAACCATCGAGACCTCTTTCCTGTTTTGAACTGATTTGATTGAAAACTTCGGAACAACGATCGTCAAAAACAAAAGAAAAGAGACAGATGGCAAAAAGAACCAATCTTGGCCACTGAAAATACCTTATCCACCCTATGTACCAATTACTGTCACGAACTCTTGCTCGGCCTGATATGGAAATTTTGTTTTGATTTGCAAACAAGACGTAATTTGCATAAAGTCTCAAAACGGTTCTCGGTAAACTGCATGGGAATACATGCTTGAACTAGTTGGCTTTGTTGTCAGCCCTTTTATGGCTTCCTTCAGAATTTTCAGAAAGATTTATATTAACAGTAGAGAGAGTACAAATGTGAAAAGTGAGCTACGAAGAATTCGTTGAAAACTAAACCAGTTTTGATCGTACTGCAGCCGCGTGCCTTCTACGGTTCATGATAAACCTCACGAATCAAATTAACCAAACGGTAGAATGAAGCACTTTGAAAATTCGAGAATATCATATCCAAGTTGGGGTCAGTGTATCTTTGCATTGTTCTTTACGCTTTTTGAGTTGCCATGATTTCTAAAACAAAGACGATATTGTTTTTGTTCATAATCACGCATACACAACAGGGCGTGATTTAAGGTATTTCGTTGACGATTTTTAACAAATTCTTAAAAACCCCACTGTTGTATTCTGTCCGTGACTACGTCTCTTTAATCACATATAAGATAACTAATAACAAACGAATTTAATCGACCTCTCTCGCTCGTCGCTCCACTTGTCATTACATCCTCCGGTCATGTGACCGACACAACATCCCTTCTTTTCTTAACAGAAAAAAGAAAAACTTAATCTTAAACTAGATCATACGATCAACGCAACTGCAACTATGTCCAGAGTTTTTTTTTTTTTTTTTTTTGCTTTACATAGCTCATGTCTTTATCTCCATTGTTCGCGCTGTTTCCCTTTTTTTTTTTCTTTTTTTTTTAATCACAACAAGGTTCCAGCCTGTAAGAGGCTACTATCATGTCAGTTTTCTTTCTGGGTTACTCCCATTCACCATAGCGATCTGGGGGATGCCTATCCCGTTGCGGCCTCTTCTCTAATTCATTGTCCTCTTGTAACCCAAACTGATGATCACTGTCAACACATTGTTCAACTCTGGGGGTAAACTTCTTTACTTCTGTGACGTTCCTCTGGTATTGAACTTTCTCAGGTGACTGTACCACAACACTATTGCCCTTCTTTTCAATGATTTCATAAGGCTCACTTTCAAATTTGGTTGACAACTTGTTTGACTTTTTCTTCTTTAGAAGCACTTGGTCACCAGTCTGAAGTCATTGGGTTGATCACCCCTTCGTTCATCTGCATATATCTTTGCTTTTATTTTCTTTTCCCAGTCGCGATCTCGTAGCTCATCATCATTTACGGTAGTTTCGCGTAACTCAGGCATCTTTGTGCGGATCTTTCGACCAAATAATAACTCCGCAGGGGAAACTCCTGTGACGGCGTGCGGCGTTGTTCTGTATGTAGCGAGGTAATGAACGAGCTCTTTCCTCCATTTTTTTCCTCTGCTTGTGCAATTCTCATGCTTTTGAGTAGGCTTCGGTTTTGACGCTCTACTTCGCCATTTGCCTGTGCCCATTGTGGCGTAACCTTGCGGTGTAAGATACCATTATCAACAAGAAAATGCTCAAACTCTTCACACCGGATTAGTGGTCCGTTGTCGCTCGTTATGTTTACTGGCAGGCCATGAACAGCGAATATCGTCTCGAGGCGTGAGATAATCTGGGATGCAGTAACTGACATCAAGATCTCCACTTCATAGTACCTAGAATAATAGTCAATGACAACAAGCAGGTACTCTCCTGTTGGCATCGGTCCCAGGAGATCCAAGGATAAGTCCTGCCATTTGCCAAGCGGCAGCTCAGTAGGCATCAAAGGCTCCGGTGGAGTTGCTTGTCCAACTAATTGACATCCATGACACGACCTTACATATTGTTCAGCGTCTTTGTCGATACCGGGCCACCACACTTTAGTCCTCAGTCTCAGTTTCGTAGCAACAATTCCAACATGTCCTTCGTGTGCAATAGCTAGTACTTGCTGTCTCAGAGTTTGGGGAATAACAATGCGAGTTCCACGCAAAACAACTTTGCCGATGGCACACAGTTCGTCTTTTACTGAAATATATTTAACACATTCTTTGTTGTTCCAGACACCTTCACGAATGCATCGCCTTACTTCACTCAGTTCAGCATCACGATGGGAATGTTCCTCTACTTCTCGTGTTGTCATGGCTTTTGGGGTGGCTGTCTGGGCTATAAACCGTACATATTCTTCTGCAACATTCTTCGTTTTCTCCTCGTCCAGACTGTGGCAGCAGCTCAGTCGAGACAGGGAATCTGCTATGTTCTCGCTACCAGGCTTGTATTCAGTGGTGTAATCAAAAACTTGCATCCGCAGTACCCAGCGCTCAATGCGGGCAGGGGGTTTCGACTTCTTTGAGTACAAACATTCCAAAGGCTTGTGATCAGTTACAAGGTGAAACTTGATCCCATATAGGTAAGTGTGGAACCGTTCACAAGCCCATACAATCGTCAGCGCTTCGCGCTCTGTCTGGCTGTATCTGCGTTCTGCATCCGTTAGACTTCGACTAGCATACATAATGACCCTGAACTCTCCTTGCTGCTTCTGAGCAAGAACGGCGCCCAAACCCACAGGACTTGCATCAGTGATTACACGAGTCTCAGCATCTTTGTCGTAATATCCAAGAACCTCAGCTCGAGCCAGTTCATTTTTCAGCTTCTGAAATGCTGCTGCTTGCTCTGATCCCCATTGAAACACAATATCCCTCTTTGTCAGTCTTCGCAGTGGCTCTGACAGTGTCGCAAGATTTGGAATAAACCTTCCACTGTAATTTACTAGACCTAAGAATGACCTGACTTCTGAAACCGATTCTGGTTCTCTGGCTTCGACTACTGCCTTCACTTTGTCAGCGGCCACACCCACTCCTCGACTTGACAGGACATGGCCCATGAATGTCAACTGACTCATGGAGAATTGGCACTTTTCTAAGTTGAGGGTAAGGCCGCATTCACGTACACGCATCATCACTTTTCGGAGGCGTTCATCATGCTGGTCATGTGATGCACCATGCACTATAATATCATCTGAGATATTGTGTACCCCTTCAATACCTTGCAATGTCTGCTGGATAACCTGCTGGTATTTCTCCGGAGCTGCTGATATCCCAAACATCAATCTTTTATATCGGTACAGACCTTTGTGTGTGATGAATGTGGTAATCTCACGGGATTCTTCAGATAATTCAATTTGATGGTACCCCCATCTTAAGTCCAGCTTGCTGAACACTTTACTATTGTTCATGTCTTGAAGTACTTCATCAATGGTTGGAATGGGATATCGTTCACGTTCTACCGCACAATTTGCTTGTCTCATGTCTACACAAAGTCTCACTTCCCCATTGGGTTTTGGGACTACAACTACAGAGTTGACCACTGAGATGGACTGTTTACTTTCTCAATGATGTCTGTGTTCTCCAGTTCGTCTAATTTCTTCTCGATTTTGTCTCTAAGATTGAATGGTGGTCTGCGCAGAGGCTGAACCACAGGTGCCACATTCTCTTTTATATGCAACTTAAGCTGATATCCTTTTAGCTTTCCTACTCCTGTAAAACAATCTTTGAATTCTTCTACAATGTCACTGCTTACAGAGTTTATGGAACTTCCTATCTGAAGCACTCCAAGCTTGATTGCTGTACTTCTCCCCAATAGGGGTTGTCCTGTCCCATCAATCACTACAAACTCTGCCTCACAAACTTTGTCACCCAGGACTACTCTTGCTTCGAAGCAACCGATAACTTCTAAAGGCACACTACTCCCATAAGCATACAGCTTCTTTTTACACCTATAAGATTTGCATTCAATCTTCTGGGATCTTAGCTCCTCCCATGTTCCTTTATCAATCACATTAGTGCTTGCCCCAGAGTCAATAAGCATTCGCACAGAAATCCCTCCAACTAACACATTTATCATCCCACCTGTACTTCCTCTGCCCACAGTGAATGCTTACTCGTCATCGTCGCTCTCAACTCTCAAGTTGTCATTATCAATCGAGTTCACATTCGATCTCCTTTTGTCTGGCACATCTCGTGGAGAAAATCTTTTGTTTCTGGTGACAGTTTTGGTTTGGCAAACCTTAGCAAAATGTCCTATCTTGTGACACCTCTGACACTCGGCATTTCTTGCTGGACAACAACTGTCACGACTAAAATGACCTTCTCTGTCACAACGATAACATTTGGCTTTCGTTTCTCTTCCTTTGAACTGGACAGCGGCTTCTCCACGTTCGATACGGTTAACTTGTTGACGATCATCTTCCACACCAGTCATCGTTTTCAACTGAATATCTACTGCCTCAAAAGATCGAGCGATTTCTTGCACCTTTTCCAGAGTTAGATGGGTTCCCTTTAACAATAATTTCCGCCGCAAGTCGTCTGATTTGCACTTGTCGATGACCTGATCGCGAATCGGCTCGTCTGCGTTATCCCAATTACAATTTTCGTCAGCATTGTCTTCACCTACATCTGCCGGCGGTCCTGGATCTTGCAGGGTTTCGAATAATTCTTGCACTTCACTGTCAGCACAGTGTAACAGCAAACCTTTTTTTCGAGCGCTGTTGGTGATTCCTCTTGCTAAGAGGTAATATTCAAAAGATTTTTTCCACTTTTTCCACCGAGGAGCAACTTAGGTAATCGCGCCTTTACAGTCGAACGGCAAAATTCCTCCAAACTCAACACTTGCCGCTGCCATGTTGATTTATGCGAAGGTATTGAACATCCTCGTCACCAGTGTTGTATTCTGTCGGTGACTACGTATCTTTAATCACATATGAGATAACTAATAACAAACGAATTTAATCGACCTCTCTCGCTCGTCGCTCCACGTGTCATTGCATCCTCCGGTCATGTGACCGACACAACACCCACATTCATTTCCCCAAAGTAAACTTCACATGTTTGAAAGATCGTTAACTCGGGTATTTTCATTCTTAATCTTACGAAATTCTAAACAAAGGCACAGGCTCAAAATTATCGTTATTTTTCGCCTACCGTCTTACGAGGCACTGGAGAGCCATAACTTATTTACTTCTCAGATAAATCTCATGCTTATGAAATCGTGGTGTTTAGACCATGGCAAGTTATACAACAAATTGGAAGTATGACGGCTTTATCTGGCGAAGCAGTTTTGACAAGCGAGTCAAGTGAATCATGACTAATTTCCCCCCTGTTTGCACATGTTTGGGATCGCCAAATTGTGCCTAAGTTGAAAACGGCTTCCATCGTTTTTCTCAGGAATTAACTGATAATTCAAGGAAAAAACTGTATGGCATTCATATACTTACCAAAGGCTATCTATATGCAAAAGACGAGTGAATTTGATTTTTTTAAGCTTTGCCGAAGATTTGCGATTTTGTTTGATTCTTGCCCGGATCTGCTCTTAAATAGTCGGAGATTCATCGCGCGAATCAAAATGGTTCACGAATCACGTTTAATTCAAATCTTCACTCACGAGTCACGTTTAAATAAAAAAAGTATCTTGTCATTTGTAATAAATCTTATTGAGAATCACGATTTACGAACGAGAAATAATCATATCACGATTCACGAGAAAAAACATCGTCTAATCACACTTCACGTGAAAAGTATAGTGGACCCTCTTTTGAGACAACGAAATGAAACGTCTTTCTTTTTTCTATAAGCGCGTGTGAGGATTTCTTTAGCTGCTCGCTCATGACTAAATATTTTTTATTCTTTTTGTTCAGCTCGTGGTTCATATTGGGGAGGACTGTCTCCTTACTGAAGTTCATTGTCAATACAAGAACTTAGGATGCCTGGAAAAGGTATGAAACATCTTACAGTTTGTCTGACCTTTGAGGGAGAGGGGGCGAAAACAGACATTCTTTTCTGTATTCGTATTTATATTTGCTGTTAAATAAAATCTATTGCTGTATATTTCTGAAAGTAATGTCAAGATTAGAAATTTAGAATAGTCAAATGTAAGGTTTGTTTTGACTTTAAAACCTCACCATCCTCTTTACAGTTTCCACGAGCATCAACCAGAGGTCATTTGGACTCACATGTGAAAAGCCACCTGAACTTAGCTCTATGCAATCTTGAGATCACCCAGAAGCAGGTTAGAGATCAGTCGAAGCAGATTGAGAGATTGGCGTCCACCTGCGATGATCAATCACAGCAGTTGAATGATCAATCACAGCAGATAGCCTGTTTAACGTCTACTGTGCAGGGTCTGGTGCAGCAGATGGAAAGACTGAAGAACAAAACCACCAACGAAGCCATGGGCGGGGCAAACAAGAAAGGGGCAACTAATGTCAAGGTTAAAGAGGGTAAGTTTCTAAATAAACTGTGGTGCTGCATCGATGGCGGGTGTAATAAGATAATTCGGTTTTTATTACTTGAGTTGATAATGTAAATTGGCCGCGCGCCGTAAAGAGTTTCTATAGCTTACGTTTTGACCGATGACCATTCGTCAGAGCGAATACAGAAATTTTGGGTGGCGCGTGTTTAATATGCAGAAAGTCTCACCAATAATCGAAAGATAGACATACTTTTTTCTTAATCGTGTCTGACCCACTGTTATCTGGTATTTAATTAATAGGATCTTTTTCAGGTGGAGGCACTGGTGTGTGAACTCATTCATAAGCGAGAGACCTTTATTTATTCAGGGTAGCCCATTCGATGCCTTAAGTACTGATATCAATTGGGGCCTTGATAAATATTAAAATTATAAAAACTGGCAAAAAAAAAAATAAGCTACACAATTGTACTAAAATACTATTTCTACTGGTAGAGGCTAAGAAAAGTTAAGTTAATCTTAAAATATTGGGTTTATCCAGTTACAGTAAAAATGAACGAAATCTTAAAACATTAAAAATTCAGCATATTAAAAATTACAGAACTGAGGCCACAGAACTCTTAAGGGAGTCTACCAGGCAGGTTACAGCGTTTGTGAAGTATTTATTAAATGCATTAGTAATCGAACGCTTGTCACTGGGAAGATTGTTCCCGATCTTTATAGTTGGAGACGGTTCCATGCGATCAGTTGACAAAACTTTTTTCACTGTTCCCCAGAAAGCCGTACTGTCATGACCATCCTGCTCGATGACGCGCCTGTTATAAGCTTCTTTAGCTTTTATAATCTTACCAGTGATGCGATTTCTGAAGTAGCGGTATTTTGTCCAGTTTTCGTAGCTTTCATGATAAAAAAATCACAAGCCCTAGGAATTCAAATCTTGTGGTAAACGATTTTTCGGTTCCGTTGTCAGAGGTCATGGGACTCCCTTCAGTAACTTTTTTTCGGTTCCGTCAATATTCATGGGAACCCATTTTGATATAAATGTTGTCACAATACTTAATAGTATTTCACTTTCGTCCATAATTTTATTCTAATTATTAATTGAGAATGTCTATGAGAGTGTTAACAAATTGTCCATTAAAGTGCAAATAGGATGTTTATAGGGTGAATCAGAAAGGCCACGTCAAAAAAAGAAAAGAGAAATATTTCAATTCAAAAACGAAGATGAAAACGGGCAAAGTGCTTCAACAATTAAACTAAGATCGAAGCATAAAGGCAAATGTACTCACGTGAAACGTTCGCTACAAATCTTACATTTCAGGAGGAAGATTTGATCGTCATCATTTGTTTCCACTGTGAAATCCTCACAAAAAGACCACTTTTCAAAGGTTCTTAAACTAACGCGTCCGGTTTCAATCGTTTTTTCCTTCGCGTTGGAAGTCATGTTAAAAGTCGATTTAGAATCTTTCAACCGTGAAAATGGCGGTAAACCTACACACGTGGGCGACCGTGTGGGCTAAAACTACCGCACAATGCACTTTGGGAACGATTCAAGATGGCGGACGAGAGAAGATAAACAACGTTTCAGTTTCGTGTATGTTAACCAGAGGAACGACCAAAGAATTGCTCTACTAGTTGAGAATCACAGTGAAGAAAACTTGTATCAAGTGAATTTTGATCGGTAAGGTTTAATTTGTCAATGGGAAGCTGTTTTTCAGTTCCATTGTTTCTCGAGCACTGTAACCACACTTTACCGGAAACGATCGTTACCGTGAAATCCTACGGCTTGAAATCACGTTCCCTCATATCGCGCTTTATATCACTGTTTGACCATGGACAACAGCAATAGAGATAAAAGCTTTTTGGAAAAAATCCCAGAGATAATTAACTCTAGTGTTCTCATTGTCTCCCTCAAGGACTGATGCATCGTGCGTAGGGTTTAAGTAAACACCTTTGAGATCTTCACAAAAATTTAGAGCATCATAATTTGCATAGTTCCTAAATGTTTTCATTCGAGTTGGCGCTTTTTTCTGGTTTAGTTTTCGGACGCAATAAATCATGATCACTGATAAGACTGGCACATCATTGAAGTCTAATTCGTGATCGTGATGTATTTCGGATGATGTTCGTTATGATGATCTACCGCTTTTGTTATACTTGATTAAAATGATTTCTCTGTTGTCGTTACAGGTGTTACTGGTTGGAGGAACCACGCATCACGATCACGTGACCGTGATCGTAATGGGTGGAGAAGAGGAGGGGATGATGCAGGTCGTGATCAGGAGAGAGTGCCTCCACGCCCAAGTTTGTTACGATAACTTTCAAGAATACGTATGATGCACGATCCTCGCAGTAGATAGCGCTATTTAAGCAATAGCGAAAATCAGACCTGAAAAAAATCAGGCCTGTACGGGACTCGAACCACTGACCTCTGCGATACTAGTGCAGCGCTCTACCAATTGAGCTAACAAGCCAACTGCGCTATTTAAGCGCAGTAGATAGCGCTTAAATAGCGCTATCTACTGCGAGGATCGTGCATCATACGTATCTAATACCGCAGTTCAAAATATATGATCTTCATATATTCATTGTATGTCATTTATCACTTTCACGGGTTTATTACGAATCAACTTAACGGCCTGCTCCCAGTTGGCTTGTTAGCTCAATTGGTAGAGCGCTGCACTAGTATCGCAGAGATCAGTGGTTCGAGTCCCGTACAGGCCTGATTTTTTTCAGGTCTGATTTTCGCTATTGCTTAAATAGCGCTATCTACTGCGAGGATCGTGCATCATACGTATCTAATACCGCAGTTCAAAATATATGATCTTCATATATTCATTGTATGTCAACTTTCAAGAAGTTGTTGATAGACAAAAGATGGGAAGTAACTTTTTTATCTGATTTTTGATGTGTTCCATTGTCAGGTAAATCCTGGTCTGCCTTTCGTCGCGGTTATGGAAGATCACCTGCGGAGCAATCTGATGGTGAGGGTTAAACTAAAGTGCAGTACAGATGATCAACTTGCACTAGCCCGGCAGAGAGTTATTAAAACCACTCAATGCCACCTTTGGTTTGGCGCCTAAGTGAATATGTTCTCAGTTGACTTATGTCGGTCATACTATGGGAGTATGAATGTTTAAAAAATGAATGATCTCGATGTACTAAGTTTATTTCGAGGTTTATCATTTATAACTCAGATGTTCCCTGTTGCTGAGGGAACGTTTTCTGTTTGTCTTGTGTAAAGCTTTCCTTACCCTCCTTTGAAAACATATACGTTAGCTTCGAGAAATTCGGTGAGTGCAAGGAAAACTCCAAGTTACGATCGCACTGTCCACTGATATCATGAGACATCTTTTTTGTTTGTCTGTCTTTTTTTTGTTTTTTGTTTTTGTTTTTTCATTTAATTCAGTTCAAACTTCAGCCATGGTAGATGATAGAAAATTAATTATGATGACAATAAACGATAGGTGTAAACTGCAAGTGGTGTGTGGAGTTTTTCTGTCTCGTAAGACTAGCCTGAAACTCACTAACGACGTAAGAGCAGTAACAAAATGAGGAGGGGAGAAGACAAAGCAAAAAGCATCCTTTGAATGTTGCGATAGTTTAATTTTTTATCTTTCAAAGTAATCAACAGCGACATCGCGAGGCAAGATGGCCCTATCACATCGATCAGGGAAATATTTGCCCATCATAATCTTTCAAGGTGTCAGCTTCTCATTTCGAGGCTATGAACTTGATTTTATCTCAGATATTGCACGAGACACCGGTCAAATTGTTTGTCTGATTTCAGTAGATCAGATGAGTGGTTTTTTTATAGAAGTGACCCTCCGAGTATTTTCCTGATGGGAACTTGGAATTATGTAAATAAATGTCGCGTATAATTACAAACTGTGAAATTTTGTACTAAAGAATGAGGACTGCACAGAAGCACTACTACAACGGTGACGTAAGGGAAACCGAGACAGTCCAAACCCAATCCACGTGTGTGATTAATGACTAAACAAATTAAAACCTTCAATATCCGCTTGTCACTTTTGTCGCTGTAAATATTCATGGTTCTTTTGAATGATGATTGGACCATCTGGTCGATAAAAATGAACTCCTTCACACAGAGACGAAGTCGTTGAATCACACACAGGAAAAGTACCTTTTGTTTTATGACCTCTGAGCTGAGCTGACGTGTTGCCTGGTTGCTATGTTGCTGCGCGGAAATGAGCGCACACCTCCTCTCCAGGGGGGATTGACTGGATCAAAGAATACAGCGCAAATGGAAACTGCAGTAAACTTAGTCTCCCTCGCAGCCGTTTTTTCGGATGTCACGCAACGCTCCCCCAAAAAGAACGGCTGCTGACAACCGAACTACATTCCTTTCTCAGAATTGGCCAATTACAGCTCGGGTTCCATATTTAGGAACCTTTTCGCGCCAGACTCACCTTTTGAGGCTTGTCCAATCAAATATCGTTTTCTATCGCGATCCTCATGTGGAAGCCTAAATCAATCAATGATATTAAGGTAGGTATGAAGACATTGTTTAGGATGGGTCTGTCCAACAGGAGACTTCGAGGAACAGTCATGTACGTCGGACCTGTTTCTGTGGGAAAGTTTACGAGTCATCGGCTCGGCGTACAGGCGGATCTAGATCAAGGTATTATGATTATTCGAGTGTACTAATTTAGATAACTTGTGAGTACATGGCTCATGATGAAAATGAGTAATTTCTAAACTTAAAAATTTAACAACACTTTATATCGACTACTGTATGTATCAAGTATCTTTCTTCAGACGACGAAACATTTTTACACAATGTCGAGTGAACCGTCCCGGAGTAAAGCTCAAACACTGACAAGCATCACTGAAATTTATTCTGAAGGTAATAAAACAAGGGTACTCTAAAGTTTAGTACCGAGATAGTTCACCCCAGGGTCAAAACCTTGTCCTTTCAAGTTGAAGTTTTTTCGGAAAAGCTACTCCTTCAGTCACAGTAAAAGTAAACCTGCAATTAGGTTAAAATTTGTCAGCGTGTTTCTTAGACGTAAATCAGGCTCGCCTTTTATATTGATTTTCTCTTACTGTAGATACCTCCAGACTTAAAATTTTTTCTTTACGAAAATAGTGCTTATTCTTTATTTAGATTTACCGCCGACGTTGGGGTACTCTGGAAGAACAGGAATACTCGGTGGAAAAAAGTACTTTACCTGGTGGGTAATGTTAGGCCTCTACCTCAACAGAATTTTTGTCACCAAGAAATTCTTATTTGATGTATACGCTATTTGACATCGATGGTATTTCAGTTACCAAGTTTCTGAGAGGTAATTTACTGCGACCGCACCTAGTCACAAAAACTGGGAAATAACTTTTTAGTGTCAATCAATAGCACCCCCATAACTATATATCACAATAATCATCAGAAATTGATCTTTCACTTGCACTATATTTCAGCACAATTTATCAAAAAAATAGGCTATCCCCTAGCCAATTTATTCATGAATCAAAATTTCAGTGAGCAACACTCATGAACACTACATGATCATTCTTGAGTGCTTTTAATGACACCTTTCTAATTTTATGCTGAGTAAAAGGGCACACCTTTGCACTTTAGAATACTGAAAACCTTACTGAAATATGTTAAATAACAATGAAGTTATGCCCTTTTTTATGGCGGCGAGTGGAAAAAATAAAAAGCCTCGGCAACAGGTAACTTATCTATTCCTACCAAACCTCCAACTTTGTGTCAGTTGTTGTCACAAAAAAACTTTCTTTCTGGAGTTGCTAACCCCCAAAGGTTTTGGATAATCACTCACAGGTTGTTATTTACATGCACAGGATTTATCTGCCTTTGAATAATGTATCATCAAGTCATGAGCATTGATGAGCTTGTATTGTTGCATTTATCATTAACACTCTTTAGAAGTTTCTATGTTTTTCAGAAGGAAAGCTAATAAAATAATGTAAAATAAAATGAGAATTCATGATTGTGTTCTGATCTTAAGCATTTAGCCAGTATTCCACTCTGGTGTGCCACATATTCCAACAAGACTTCTGCTTGTTGACACAAAGTGGAACTTTACAAACTTCACACTGCACTGCAGACTTCGATCGCTCATTCCTATGAAGCCCCTGCACTTTAACAACTTTAGCACAAACAACACAGTCTCTTCTGCTATCAGTAAACTCCAGAGGGTGATATTTCCCATTGAGACGTAATGTGTCAACCTCTGAGAGTTGTTGAGAAATGCGCCGGCCAATTCTAGAACGAAATGATTGCCCTGCAATCAGCTGTCGAGCAATGTTTATCCTGAACCTCAGAAATTGTTGCTTGGAAGCAGGATTTGCTTTTCTCATAATAATAAAGGAGTTCAATAGACAGACCTCAAGACCATATCCAAAAAGCTTTTTCCATGCCTTGTGTGATTTCCTGATAACAGAGAATGACTTCAGCATCTGATCTGCAAGGTCGACTCCACCCATGAATTTTTGATAATCCACCTGGGCTGGGGGGCATGGAAGGGGTTGTCTTTGGCCTCTACCCTCTCTACGAGGGATAGTTGTTGGCACATCTGTGGATGGTGGATGAACTGTAGACAACAAATACACTGGCCGCTTGTCCAGCCAACCCATGGCAACAAGATGGCCATCACAGCGCCATAAATATTCACCTCGGCTCATGTTTCTTTGCCTTGCCTTGGTGATGACAGTCACGTTAGGAAATCCTTTGCGGTTTGGTCGCACTGTACGACAGGCAAAAATATTTTTACCTAACAGTTCCTTGAACAAATAAGGATCACAATAAAAGTTGTCCATATATAGATGGTGATTCCTGTCATGCTCTGTAATAGTAAGATCACGTACTACTCTTCTTGCAAGACTTGTTTCAGGGTTTCCTTCATGTTTACCCAAGTAAACTTGAAACCTGTACACATAGCCTGTCTCGGCCTCGCAAAGAACCCACAATTTTATCCCCCACCTGGTGGGTTTGTTTTTTATATATTGTTTGAAACTAAGACGTCCTTTGTGGGGGACCATAGTCTCATCTATAGAGATATCTCTTGACAGCCTGTACTCCCTTTCGACATTTCTACTAACTACTGAGAGGAACTTCCGGACTCGGTAGATTTTATCATATCCTTCCATACCTGGGGCTGCTGCTTTAGAGTTATCCGCCAAGTGGAAATAGCGCCAAATTTGAAAAAAACGTGTTCTTGGCATAATGTTTGCAATGCTCTCCTGGTGAGTCAGTTGGTCTGACTCCCAGTACATCATGAAGCGTGGTAGTCTTATGATACCCATAAGAATAAGAATACCAACAAAAGCTTGCACTTCACCTTTTGTCACTGGCTGCCATTGTGTTTTGTGGTGATCTGGGTCTGAAGCCTTCTGCTGTTCATGATAGCGATTGGTTTCAGAAACTATCTTCTCCCACATTTCATCATCAAACAAATGTTCAAAATAAACTTTTTCCTGTGCATTATTTTGAAACCTACTCGTAGGTCCAGGATAAGGCTCATTGAAAGGAGGAGGTGCTTGAGCTTGATAGGTGGAGTTCCAGTTGAAGGGTGGATTTACATCTCTGCCTCTTGCACGGTTTACTGGAGCTATGCCTCTTCTGTTTCTTGCATCCCCGCGGCGAACAGCTCCTCTTCCACGACCTCTTCTGGATTGTAGAGGACTTCTGGATCTTGTAGGGTCATCTTCCACTGTAAACAAACGAAAGATAAAGAATATAGTTTCAAAAAATATAAAGAAAGCAATGAACAAATCAAATCCGCTAAGAACAAGTAAAAACGTCTTGAAATCATTGAATATCAAAGAAAAACTCTGAAATGCTAACCTTCACTCGCATCTGAGTTGTGCTCACTGCTGCCAGAAGCCTCCCGTTCCTCATTATCTAAATCTTCTTCACTTTCCTCACTCCATTCTGAAATGTCACCTTCACTTTCATCGGAGTTTTCATCATCGGAACCGGTCTGATATTAATAGTTCAAAATGGCTGTCAGGGCCAAAATCGTACAAATTTGTACGACTGGTAACTAAAGGGTTAATAAACACAGAATTAATTCTGTAATGTTTCCATTTACCCATGCACATGTGACATTCACTAGATGCATAATTTCTACATATTTTGTTTGTTTTTTTTTATTAGGAATTTATGATTTAGCAAGGTTACGATTTTTATGAATAACTTTACAGTAGCTTGAATGTAGTTTCAGAGAGCCCTCGAATGTAGTTTCACAGAGCCTTCGAATCTACAGTAGTTTCTCATGGCAGTTAAAGGGTTAAGAGAGTTTTAGTGACTGAAATATTTCGTATTTGATGTATTTGCCATTTGACAGACTGACAGATGACGTAACACGTATAATGTTATAACAGAAACTATTAATTCTGTAACGTCTCCATTAAATCATGCATAT
The DNA here is from genome assembly GCF_964205215.1 of Stylophora pistillata. NCBI lineage: Eukaryota > Metazoa > Cnidaria > Anthozoa > Scleractinia > Pocilloporidae > Stylophora > Stylophora pistillata. The sequence continues at coordinate 29,384,834 of NC_142524.1, forward strand.
TTGTTATTGATTTCAAAAATGAAAACGATCTTTTTCATTTGTTGTATCAACCCTCAGTGCACCTGGTAGAGGCTTTTTTGTTAACTTTGAAGAGGTTATCGAGTTCTAAAGATGACAATGGAGATAACATGGCTCCTGTTTTCTCGGCATCCTTTGTGAGAGAACAAGAAACGTCGGAACAAGCTCCCTACCATTTTGAAATGGTTGTCCACTGCTTAAAGGACACTTCGTCGACCAGTCACAGAAACTGCACCTTGGTCCACCATCAGTTTGTAAATTCAATAGATGTTAATTAAAGTAGATACTGTATGTCCTTATCTTCCAGACGTTTGTGAAAAAAACATTGTGAACTTTTTAGCTAATCGTTAATCATTAATTTTCTTTGTCAGTCAATTTTGTTGATTTTTTTAAACTACAAAATTTAATTGGATACTATGTAAACTAATTGCAATTTTAAAAAGGCGAGACCGCATTATATCAGCGGTTAAATGGACGGAAAAACGTGGATACATTTTCTGTTGGGGTCGCAGTCTTTGGGTTTCAAAATCGTAAATAGTTTGTATTGTGATCGGCAAACATTACGAGGATAAATAAAACTGTTGACGAATCTCTTAGGTCCCGGTCATTAATATTGTGATAGATTCTCTCTTTGTAGCATATCCATAGAAATAGCGTCTCATAGAAATGATTAAAAAAGAACTGTGTTAAATAAAGGATTAAAAGAAAATAATTTTCATTTTTAAATTTCGTTACTTTGAGCTGCACACTCTTCCCGCCCTTTATATTTCAAATAATACTAAAGAAATACGTCTAAATGACGATAAGACTCAACTTGCAACTCGTAAGGGCAGATTTTGTCGCAATACTTCAACATCAACAGATGGCAACAAAAAACTTACACTGAGTACAACCAGTTCAGAATTAGTCATCGGATTCAATAGCTAATCATGCGCATCTGCGCGTAGAAAAGATATCCGTTAAGGTATCCTAGGGTAAACTGTGATAGTTAGAGCCAGAAACTGGGAAATCTGCATAAGGGCAGCTTGCGTAATTATCATGATCCAGTTTGATTTTCCGTTATGCTCCTTTGGATGTCACTCCAGTCTACTGAGAGAATCTCCAACCTCTCTGCCGCTTTTCCTGCGTTCATTCCTTTAACTGTCCACGGAAAGTAATCTGATTGTAATTTTTTATCGTTCCTGATCGGTTGATGAAAACTTCCACACACTGTAGATTAAAGCTTACACACACTACTGTAGAAACATTAATTTTACCGTTGTCTACAACGACAAGGCATACGCGCTGTTGTCAAGTGATAGAGTACGTAACGATTACACCACGCCTCTCACTGGTATCAAGTTTTGAAGAAGGTTATAGTTTGAGTTCGATGTCGCTTGTTACTATGACTGCAATCAACGTGGAGAGACTTTCCGCCTTGTTACTGGGGATAAAATACAAGCTAGTTATCTCTTTAAAGCGTACAGTTGTTGCTACAGTGATAATTTGGTTCGTATGCATCCTTAATTCTGCGATGAACTTTTGGAATTATCTGATCTTATTATGGTGCAGCGATTCCTCTTTACTTATTGATATCCGTCTTCTGTTATACCTGGATCTTCTTCACTCTTCAACCGTCATCATCAAACGCAGGTACAGACTGTACTTCATCCACAATCTGATCAACATAACTAAACAATTCCTCATGAAACTCCACCAAACGTATTGCGATACAGGAGGGCAGTGGCCGGCGCACTGTGGCTGCAGTTGGCTTTAGTCGCTTGCTATCCGCCTCACGGAGTAGTGGAGTCTTTGTTTACTTACAGCGAACAATCTTCATTAACTTTGTTTTTAAGGAAATTTACAGAGACATTGGTTAATTTAAACTCAACCCTAAACCCGATTCTTTATTGCTGGAAAGTTAGGGAAGTCAGTAGCTTTTTATTCATGGTCAATATAGCGAAGTGTTGTCTATCCTTTCTGGTTCACCCAGGCTGAAGTCCTGGCATTCAGTGTGATGCCTGAGTGCTTCTGGGATATATAACATACTTAGTTTTTTCATTCATGGTCAATAGGGGGAAGCGTTGTTTGTCTTTTCTGGTTCACCCTGGCTGAACGGAAGTTCTGCTATTCACAGTAATGCCTTAGTGCTTCTGGGATACCTAACATTCTTATTTTCTTTGACATTCACAGGTTAATCTAGGGAAATTTTGTCTATCGGCCTTACTGGTTCACCCAGGCTGAAGTCCTGGCATTCAGCCTGAGCGCTTCTGGGATATTTGACATACTTAGCTTTTCATTCATGGTTAATGTAAGGAAGTATTGTCTATCCTTTCTGGTTCACCCAGGCTGAGGTTCTGGCATTCAGAGTAATGCCTGAGGTTTTCTGGGATGTATAATGTGAAGAAATTCTTGTGACGCAAACTTTTCTGCTATTTGAGCTCTTCACCTATATCTACAGCAGAGCGACAGGAATAAATAGTCGTTTGAGACAAAAATTTGAAAAACAGCTTCATTTACTGTTAAAAGTCGCCCTGCAAACCGCAACGGGAAGAGAAAGTCAAAACAAAAAATGCTGCCGAAAAAACTCAATAAATTACACAAGGCAAAACACTGCTGGTAAATTTCTTCGCGAAGCTAGATCATGAAATTTCTGATGCGACGTTTTTGTAAGACGTAAAGACACGACGACGATTGATTTCCTGATTTCCTGACAAACTGGGTAATATGAGATAATATAAAGTATGAAACAACGCGCACAGCCTCAAGTAATCGATATACTGTATTTCCTTGAATAAGTGCCCACCCCTCGGCCATTCAAACTTAAATAAGCGCGACACAGGAACCCATTCTTTTTCAGCTTTCATAACATTTTAAACTTTTACTACCTTAGATGAATATGTTGGGAGAGATTCTTGCTTTAAGAGTTATATTACGCTGATGTATTACCTTTCCTTCTTATATGGCTGGCTTCGAAAGCGGTGCAAGATGCAGCGAATTCTGTGAGCTGATTGGCTATTAACCCTTGCTTATTTTTCGTTTTCTGCGGTGGCCAGCATTGCAGCCATTTTGTCCTTGTGTACCCAGCAGGCAAGCTCTCGCTTGGCTCTTAACGCTTGGCTCAGGTTTGAGTCCTGCTTGGTCAATAACGCATTACTGGATCTACTATCGCGCTCCATGTTAATTTCCAAACCACCCTAGCGCACAGCGCTTGACTCAGTATTTAAAGTTGGTTTTTCGAAAAAAGTTAACGTCCCATCCCTCTCAAGAAGCTTTTAGAAAATAAAAATTCAAGGACTTTCCAAGGATTGGTTGAATTTATTGAGGGGGGGGAACTTGCCTTGAAATTCACGGACTTGCAAGACAGTGCGAACCCTGTTAAAGTTCAAGGGAGTTGAAACTTGTTCGTAACATGTCATTAAACGAAAGTTGGTCCTTTGTCTGAAAAACTAATTTCTACTTCCTCCTCTTTCGCATTCTTCAGCTACACATTGCACGCCTGATAATTTTTCACTTCGTAAGCTTTGTCAGCTTGTTCAACATCTATCTTGATTTGAAAACAATTATTACTACCTTCGGTCTCTGTTTATTCACGATTTTAATCATCGTTGCGGAGGAGGTAGCGCAAAAAGATTTTCAACACCAGTGCCTTAATCACATCGTACCTATAATGTCTTTAATCTCTCGCAACTATCTCGAGGATTCCGGCATTAATATAGGTCATCTGAAGGCCAGTGACAAAGAATCTTATGAGTACTGCATGAATGTAGTTTAAAAAACTGGAACAGTGTGTAAACTATAAATGCGACATAAAATATCAGTGAGAAAAAGCCGCCATGTATTGTGACTCTGCGTTAAACAGCAAAAGGAATTATAGGTTGTAATACGCCGAGTTTATTCCCAATAACTGGTATCCAGATGCTCAAAAATTACAGCACCGAGCGTCAGCTGTCAAAGATTCCGAACACAGCGAAAAAAAAGTCGTCGGTTCAGGAATTTACTTTGTCTCCGATCCGAAAACAAAAATCGGGTAAAATTGATTGGAAAACAAAACACTCAGGCCACCAGTTAAATGTCGTAGTAAATAGGCGTCGCAGCCTGTGTTAGTATTAATAAAGTCAACTAAATCCGAAAGCATTGACTAAGAAATGTTTCTTCGACGTGACTGTATCATTAACCGCAACACACTCCGGGCGAGCGCTTTGTCTTATCACTATTTTTAAGCGCCGACCAAGTACACTTTTTTCGGATACGGATTCTTTAATTACCTTTCTACGCCATAGGATGATGACATGATTGTGTAAAACTTGACGCTTCTATCAGATTAGGAGCGAAATACGATAAAAAATTTTACCAAAGCAAGCCACTGGTATCCAGCAAAGAATGCGGACTAAAAGTACGGATTCTCTGCTGGATACCTAGACTTTTTTTGGTTGCTAATGGCGTGAGGCTCGTTATGTTCCTCCTCTGATTGGGAGCGTGAAGCGTCGGTTGTGAGGCTTTTACTGGAAGGCTCTTGCGATGTAACAAGACCCCCAGAAGAAAGAAACTTTGCCAGAAGACCCGGGAGAGACTTCGCAATGGACTCCTCTATACGCTTCTTCAGTGCAGGTGAAGCGACCTCCGCCATTCCGATTGGAGCCGACTTACTCACATTGTCCTAAAGGACAATAAAGGCGGTCAATGACACATGCCTTTGGGATATAAACATCGTCGGTTCGAAAGGAACCTATGAAAACATCTCGCTCAATCCGCTAAAAAGAGTGGCCATCTTCTGTCAAAGAGGTTAAAAACATAGAAAACGAAACAACTTACGTTCCCTGATGTAGAATCAGTCATGATGAGCACAAAATGTAGAGGAAAACCTAATAAATAATTCATAAAGTGAAGATGTGGTCGACCGTAGCACGCCACGAACGAAAGAGGAAGCAGGGCACGCTTTAAACTTTTTTAATGTGGTACCCAGACCGCGCGCGGCCGCACTCTTCGACAGTATTGTGAGTATCAGTTGGAGAGGGAGTGAAGAAGAATAGGTAAAGTTAGCAGAGGAAAAACCCAAGGCAAAAATGATAAAGCCAAGCGAAACAGTGAATCGACAGACAGGTTAAGGAATACCCTTATCGCTGAAATGAGTTCCCACGGGAAGTTTTATTCATAATTTCATACGATGCGGAGCGATTGCTTATGTTTTTGTATCGAGGCCGGTACTTACTTATTGAAAGGAAACTTCCTTTTTTAACCCTATGTACGACAAATGTTGATCTGATGGCGCCCTCTTTGTTCGCAATTTGGATGCCAGCGTGGAGAGGAGTGCCAGGACTGTTTCTACCTGACAAAATGGTGCTATTCTCTCTTCTTTAGGCCTGTTTTTTATTTTCTTTTTCCCAAGGACTCCTCTTTAATTTTGATTTCTGTTCTTTATCCATGAGGAAAGACTTCCTTTAGCAGAGAGCTTCCACATGTGAATTTTGTCAAGTGCGCACTGTAACAAAATATGCAAATAACATGAAATTGCTGCGAATATTCCCCTGGGGGTTCGCCCATTTACGAGATTAGTTTAGTTATTACAATGTCAGCGATTCTGTCACGAGGTACTATGTAAGTCCTTATTAAAATGAAGAACAACTTCTTCCCACGATTCTGCCACGAGAAAAAGTTTATGACCCAGCTTACGTGAATAAGAACCTATTGACAACGGGATAATTGAAAATAATTTTTTTTATATCAATTTATAATCCTTAATGTGTGAACTACATCCAATTATGAGAGGGCAAAACGGCTGTTAATGACTGCTGCAAGGGAGAAAATATCTTTCGTAATGGTTTTTTTAACTCGTGAATTGCGCGCATGCGCAAAAGTGAGTTGTAGGTATGATGTGATAAATGGCGCTCGCTCGATTGGTCGATTCCTGTAAACCTTTTTTCTATTTTAGGCTTTTGAATGCATTTGATAGTTTTTGGTGACTGATAAACAAACGGAATGGCGACCTTCGACGCTAAGAATAGTGTTGGGGTGAGAAAGAAGCCAATGATAATCTTGAAAGAGCAAAAAAGTATACGTTTTTTATTTGTGAATTAAAGTTTGCCCAATCTCCGAATACACTTTTATCTCTTGCAGTGTATATTTTATTTATGGCGTCAATACTTCTATTTTTAAATGTATATATCCAGGAAATTGATTATTGTGTCCGAAAAAAAAAAGGAAAACAAAGAAAGGAATTTAGGCAAAACGCAAAATTTGCTTACGTAAGGCGGATTTGAACCACCTACGTCGTTACCCTAAGATTGTAATTACCGCCTGCTTTTAACCATTAGGCCACCGAAGCGTATTAATAGCAAACTTTATTTATTTACAAATTTTACATTTAAAACGCTGATCTTTTGGTAATTTCAACCGGGGGCTCAAACAACTCGAGTCGCTGCTCGCTGATAGTCTGATATTGAAATGTCGCCCACGGCCAACCGCTCGTAAAGTGACTTGTTTGGGGCTTGTTTGGTATTCCTGGAGCTGTATCGACGTTGGAAAGTGGTTCACAAGTGGGAACTGCATTGAAAGAAGCTCAAGCATAAGTTTAATCAATCGATATGCTGTTTCTTCAATGGTGTAACTCGCACTGTGTATGCGTATGTGATTAGTATCCTGTTAAGGTGGCTCGTACCAGTTTCCTCGCGCGGGGAACAGATCACTCTAGCGTCACGAGCGAGAGAAACGTGCGAAAGAAGCGCGAGATTAAAACACGAAAATTTAAAACTAAGATGGTAGCGCGAGGATTTTTTTCTACTTACGTGAGAAGTTTACCTAAGAGCTTGTATTTGATGTATTGAGCGGCCACTGTGAATGCAGGAGATAGAAACTAAGATAACGAAGACGATTTTCGGAGAAGTAAAGGTTGCTTCACTTCACATTTAAAAGAAATATTCAACCGATATGAAATCTTGCGACGGCGAAAAAAGAAGAACTCAAGTGAAGGATAATCTACCTGAAGTGGAAGAAGACTTTGAAACTTCAAGGAAAATAATGTGATATAGCCAGAAGTCATGTGTAGGATTTTTAAGATGAGCTCGGGAAGCTGTCTTTGACGGCTGTTTAATGATTTTCTTAGCAGTAAACGTCTGTAAACATCGGATCGTAGGTGCTCGCGCGAGCACACGTAATTGTCTAAAACAGATCATGAGGAAATGTCGATCTTATAGAATCCAGATTTTTAAATGCGCGAGAACGCACGTGGAAATTGCTGAACTCACGAAAGTTATTGCATGAAAACAAGTCCGGTGACCCTTTCTTTTTATTGTTCCAATATGATAATAACGTCGAAAGGAATCATCAGAAAAAAAAATAGACAATTCTACGGAAGGAAATTTGCGATGTGTGAAAATTGCCCTTTTTGTAGATTTTCTGCAATTCCGCTGCGTAGAATTTTTTAAAAATCTTTGTGCATTTTCCTTTTCAAGTGCCAAAAGCAATCACTGAAAAAAATCAGGGGATCACCGGGTTAGTTTTCGAATTATTGAAGCCACAAGCTAAAAAGTGCGTCTGAATAAGCCTGTGAAAGCGTTGCCATGGAAACTGCTAGTGACGAAATGACACTTATTTTTGGATAACCAATGATTATGTAATTCAACCAACTGGACTTGGTCAGTCTTTCTGTTGTATTCTTTCAAAGTTACAAACCATCATTATAACATAACCGAAGTAAAGCGCGCGCTCTGATTGGTCAATTTAGCGTCCCCCATTTGCCCATGGGTGTACGCTGCTGACGTGATCAAATGCAAAGACTATTTTTCCGCGCGCTTGTTTTTTCTGGTCGCGTAAGATTTGTTAAATAAATGGGAACTCTTTAGCTACAATGTATCAATGTTATGTTATAAAACAAATGGTAAACACCACAGCGTACACTATTGAGTTATGGATGCACTTGGGAGGTTTGCTAAGCACTCAAGAAGCTAGAGTCGCTCTCGGCTATCGCCTCGAGCGACTCTTACACTTCTTTCGTGCTTAGCAACCTCCCGCATGCATCCATAACTCAATAGTGTACGCTGTGGTGTTTACCATTTGTTAAAAAAGATGAAAACCGGTACGAGCCACCTTAAGTTTGTATGTTTGTACGTAGGCAAGCTGAACAGTTGTAGGCAGGTTTGTTGGTAGGCGAGTTTGGTCGTAGGCGATTTGACCGCAAAGCGTTTCCAGATACCTTGAATTAAGGATTTTTTTCTTAAAAATGCGTCCTGGAGTGAGGAACAGGAAGTTCTAAAGATGAGGATTGATGTCACTCAAAATGAGTGTAATTATCAGTTCTCAAAACAAGGAATATGCACTGACAGTGAGTGACAAATACTGCCTAAAACTGATAGAGTCCTTACTTTAAGGTGACTGAAGTTTCTCATAGTAAGACCTATTTTTTTCAAAATAAGTGAGTAAAGATCTCAAAAGAGAGCACTTACTCATCAAAGATTGTTAAATAATACATCATCCCAATGTCCTTGAGACAAAGATCTTAACTTCAGGAAGTGGTTCTTTCTATTAATATTTTGTGCATGTATCACAGGTTAGCCAGGCCATACTACACAGGGGCGTAGCTACCTGTACGCAAATACGCAATTGCGTACCTGAAAATAATAATAAAAAAAAATAAAGAAATAAATAAATAAAATAAAAAAATAAATAAAAAATATATTTCAAATATATTTATATTTGAAATAAAAGACACGTGAATCGAAAATGACTTTGATCTTTTTTTTTGGGGGGGGGGGGGTGAAGAGGTGAGATGGAAAACTGTGCGTACCTACGGAAAAATCCTGGCTACGCCCCTGCTACAAACTCAACAACAACTTTTAATCTGACATAATCAACCCAAATTGTGCTTTCTTTAAAATGTTTTACATTATTTTGAACTTAAGATACCTGCACAGCAGCAAGTTTTATTTTGAAGCAAGACTTAAGTTACACCTCATTTCATTTGATGTAGATCAAATGTACAGCAAAGTGGCATGGCTTTATACCTAACACCAATTCTTCAAGAAATGGCACAACTACATGTTAACTTAATATGCTGAAATTTTTACTATTCAATAAAAATCTTCATGCAGATTTACCAATACTAAAATAAACAGTATAATAGCGGCTTCATGACAAACACAAATTCCTCAAGGAATGGGTATGGTAGCCATTTCCCTGAATCATACTGACGATTACTCTTTCTCTTTGTCAAAAAGTCTTGTTACAGATTCGCCTTTACCTAAATGTTCGCCATAGAGGCTTTACACCTAGGACATGTTCTTCAAGAAATTGATACAGCAACTTTTCTTTTGAATCATATTGAAGATTAAAACAATAATAAGTTGACAATGACAACAACAATCCCTTTACAAGGATGAATATCTTTGCTGGTGTATGACTATAATTCTGTCAAATAGTGGTTTATATTTAGTTTGAGATTCTTTACTCTGGTTCAGTAATTTTTTGTATAATAATCACATGATTGTAAGTAAAAATTACAAATGGTAGCAGTTTACATTCCATGCTTATTCTTCTGAAAGTTATAAATTTATGATTTATTTTGACAACCACCTTGATTGTCATTTGAAAGGAAAAATTTTAGTGACTTACATTAGGATATTCCTAATGCTTTATATTTAGGGTAAGCTAGGAACACTCAAAACTGTGGTCTTGTTTCATGAATCACATATTGTGTTGAAAGAAAAATTAATGTAAAAAAGTTTTTCAAATTATATTTATAGTTATATTTCCTTGGGATTTGACAAGCACAATTGCACAGATATTTCTGAAATTTTTGGCAAGCACTCATCATAAATCTAGTTGGAAGAAGAACCTTTCTACATAGAATGAATACTTGCTACAAGCAAGGATTTGAGATATTTATTCAATAGTGGAAATAACCTTAAAATGAGAATTCAAAGTCATAATTCTTAAAACAAGGAATGTAAATCTTATTTTTAATGGTGGTATTCTTAAACTGAGGAACTTTCATTGGAGACTATAAAATTCTAAAAAGCAGAAACCTTGATCCTTACATTTCAAGGAATTGACTCTCAAAATAAGG
>NC_142524.1:29397390-29402390 GCF_964205215.1 Stylophora pistillata
ATCCAGCGCATAAGCTTTTACATGCCTATCCCTATGCTTGCATCACAAGTAAATACTGAGCTCAATATTGGAACAATAGTTTTATGATAGACAAAACAGCACTCTTTTGAACTTTCATTACACAAACCTTTACAGTAAAATATAGAACAGTGAGGATCTTGCATCATACGTATCTAGAACCGCAGTTCAAAATATACGAACTTCATATATTCATTGCATTTGATTTATCATCACGGGTTTATTACGAATCAACTTAAATAACCAGTTGGCTTGTTAGCTCAATTGGTAGAGCGCTGCACTAGTATCGCAAAGGTCAGTGGTTCGAATCCCGTGCAGGCCTGATTTTTTCTTTTTTCAGGTCTGATTTTCGCTTTTGCATAAATAGCGCCCTTAACTGCGAGGATCGTGCATCATACGTAAACGAATTACTAGTATAATCATGACCATGGGCTCACATATATTACACCCAAAAAGGTGCAGCTTTAGAGAATTATCATCACATTCTAGCCGGGAGAACTTGACACTCATTAGCACTACTCATAACTTCAGTTAAAGGACTAGCATCCGTTTATGTAAATAAGTAAACCTCGCTCTTGTTAAGGGGGAAAAAATCCTAACTTTTAAAAACCAAATTTATTAGCACTTTTGGAAAAACATTCATACTCCCCTTTTTACAGCCACCTCTTTGACAATTTCATTAACGATGGCCTTCGCTTCTTGGTCGCCAAATCACACACATGTTTCGAAGCACCATCGCCAAACTTCACCGTTTCTTTCGCACACGTAATGCACGTCCTTGATAACGCGACTGCTTCGCTGCTTCATCGTCAGCACCTTTTCTAAAGTATCCAATTCTTCCTTTCCGCTGATCTTCTTTAAATTTGGGGAAACATTCTTGTTTATAGCCATAGATGACGACGTCTTGTTCGTTGGTGTCGTTGGCATTTCCAAGCGTCGTGAAGCACTTGGTCGTTCTTTGTTTCCTTGGCTTTCGTTTTCTTCGTCAACAGATATATTACCGAGATCTACTGTGTTCAGCAAATATCTCAGCTACGAAATGAACTGAGCTTTCCGAAGAAGAACAGCGAAGCAGAGTGGTTATAAACCAAACGAGGAACAGAAAATTTCCGTTGCAGTGGAAGACTTCTTGTTAGAGCAGTGGCGGCCATATTACAGCCGAAAGTAGGCACTGTCGAGTCTTTGAAATCGCCTGGAAAACTGGTGACAACAGGCGACCGCTTGAAATATCGTGTCGGCGTTGATCCACAAACTTTCGAACTAAGAATGTACAAACTCGATTGTGGACTTAATTCAGGGCTGATGACCCGAGTTAAGGGCGAGAAACCTTCCTCGGTGCCATCTCTACTGCTACTGAATCACGCGTTTGTATTACGAATGTGCAAAGAAAAGATTGGTAGGCAAAAACCATGACATTCGAATATTGAAATAGTCACATTATCCAGGTGCTAACTCGAGAGTGTTGATAACTTGAGTTAGTCGGCCCATGACATATTAATGAGATTAAAAGAGATTAACTACGCGATTATCACACCCGAAAGAGACGAGTCCAGCGGGCTTAATACTTGCAGTGCAAATCACTTGTGTCTTCTCATGAATACGATGAGAAATTTCTAAAGATTTTATTTATTTTCTGAACTTTTGTAATTTTTTTAATACCTTCAGGAGCCATTCTTCAAAATGTCCGATAGACAGAGAGCCTCTTTCGCGTGACAAGGTAGTAAAAGCGCATTTCTTGTTACTCTTGGATCACGCTAATTAATGATTACAAGCTGTTCTTACAGTTAATAGATCCTTTGGCATTAAACTCACAACTCGAAACCCATTCTTTGTCAGATGGGTGGCCTTTATTGAAAAATGAATCAAGGCAAAACATGTGAGATGCAGGAGTAGAACACCTCTTTCGATTGTCATAAACGTGGAAATTTGTTTGGAACTACAGTTGGATCCTTCAGTTACTTTTGGATGTTCAGTGCGCATGTTTGTTTCTTTATCAAATAAATACTGCGAGCGTCCTTATTGGTCCAAAACTCATTCTTTAATTCAACAGTAAACCCATAGAAAATTGAATTTTATTTCATTTTTGTTTGAGTCAACCAGCTTAACAACTTAATCGGGATGTTGGGAGACTGGAGAACACGAAAAAATTTTGTAGATTACAAGGTGGCGGATGCGAGGGATTGACAAACGTTTCTCGGGTTCTGCGAACATCCTACGTGGGTTATACGCCGGTAAAACGATTGAAAGCGCGTTCCATCGCTTAATTATCTTCCAGTCACTGTTGTCTGTGATTAATCAGGGGTCCCCGTGAGAAATGCCGTTTGTTTGAGTATACAGCATATGGACCCTAGGTCTGAATAGGAAAGAAGCCGCCGGCCATAAAAAATTGAACCTGAGGACTTTGCTTAGAAGCCAGAGAATTTTGTGATCACCGATGACTTATGAACCCACCTTGCGATACTGCACTATAGTTTTATTTTACCACAGACTGCTAGCCATTTAAATAATGCCTGTCCTTTTTTTTTTTTTTTTTTTTTTTTACTACAAGCTAAAACTGACGGCATTCCTTACTTTTTCCTTTTTTCTCGACTTAGAACTCTTTCTCTCTTCGTGTCGTTATGGAAGTGTGTTAAGATCGTAATGGAGAATAATTATCTTGACATCGGTGTAACCTGATACCTGATTAGAATGTTTTGACCTTGACTAATAATGTCTGTGTCTGTGTTGTCAGATTTTTCTGGATGTCGCTTGCCATCGCGAAATTCTAAATCTGACAGTAAAATGTTCTCACGTCGGGTGTCCTTGGAAAGGAGAACTTCGCGCTGTGCAGGTATTTTAATATTAAAAATATCTATGCGTATATCATATCCACAATCAGGGCCTTCTCCATCACATCATTTTCGGTTAATGGCATATTTTTTTAGAAACCTCTCAAACAATTTGTCTCGTAAATAATAAGCAAGGATTGTACTTATTCCTGCTACTCTTTATCACCAAGGCAATGAGATAACTAAAGACGTTATACGAAGTAGATAAGGGCAACTAACAGGGTTCGACTCGACAGTTTCTTGTACAGTTGTCACTCTCTGAACTGGACAGCGGTGTAGTTTTTGTATTTGCAATCTGCAGTGTCATTGTTGGCAATTTGAGGCAGCAGGTCAGAACTTCTTCTCGTCTGATATCCTTTGATAGCTGCTTAATTTAGCATACATTTACGTTTTACATATTAATAACTTTAGACCTATCATTATTATCAACAGATCACACATATTTCATATTTATTTTCTTAGATCCTACAAATGTCCCTCAACCGTCAGTTGACCGATCTTTTTACTCTCAATTATGTCTTCCCAGTCTCCTTTAGCCTGTTGTATGTCGTGAGTCGTGCCAGATTTATGCGTGATTAAATTGCAGTTTATTACCGATAAATTCTGATTTAAGAAACATCAGTCAGAATGCCCGTTCGAAGTTGTGGAGTGCCCAAATACAGAATGTAAAGAAAAGCTCGTCAGGCGAGATATGGACAATCACAAGACGAAGGAATGTGTCTGGAGGAAAGTCAGTTGTGAATATTGTCAAGAATCATTCATCATGAAGGACAAGCAGGTTAGTTAACTTGAATCTATTCTTTATACCTAAAAGGGCAGCATCCAAAACATTTTAGCTTTTCAGTATTAGAACTTCGGTGATGTGTTCCCATGAATCTTTACAAGGCAAGATTTTGTTTGGTTCGTAAGTCGAGGTGAACTTGTAAATGAGAAAAATTTTAAGATGGAAAGTTTGGCTCAGATATTTGGATTCTTAAACTTTGATCCCTAACCGATAAACTTTGAGAATTTTCATCGATTAATTTCGTTTGTACCACAGCTTGTTTGTGTTAGTCATCATTTTAATAAGTAAGGATGGATTTTAGATGTACTGTAGCTAAAAAAACTTCTGTTCGATTTTCTACAGCAACATCATAATGTCTGTCAAAAGGTTCCGGTTCCATGTACCAATAATTGTGGTCTGAGGAATATTCCAAGGGAAAAGGTGACATTTAATATTCTCAGAGACCACCCTGATTATTTCTAAAGCGAGAGTTTACTACAAGTTCATGCACACAGCTCGCATGGAACATAGTGCTTCCCTTATATGAAACACTTCGGGCGGATTTAAACAAATTTTATCCGTTGCTAAACAGAACCGCGTTTGAAACCATCTTCATTTTAGCCGAACTTTTTATATGAACATTTAAATTGTGAACAGTGTGTAGACGGCCGCAAACTAAAACAGTCGAAGAACATTTGTCTAATTAAGTCAACCCTCAATAGAGAATACCTAAAAGACCTTTGTTTAGGTAAAACCACGGTTTGAACCTTGTTTAAATAACCAGCCCTACAGGTTTTAGTCCGGTTTTATGGCGGTAATAGGAGGTGTTCCATACTCAAGAATCCAAAGAACGTCCAATGCTGTTTTTTAATATTTTCCTGGCTTCAGTTAGAGGACACCAAGGTCGTTATATTCTGGCATGACTGACTGGAGGTTGCCAGAATTTCAGGTTAATCTAGGTAGCTCTATGGTAGGAAAAAATCAACTTTGGCATTACACCGTAACATTCCCTTCAAGGAAGCTTGCTCAGTTACAATGTGCAGGGAAAATGCCTTAGAATAATAGGGAACATATTTTATATTTTGTAGCTGAACTCAGTTCCTGACTCACACATTACGAAGTCTATAGAGTAATTTTGAGACACTCATTTTTTTTTTCCATACACGAGTGAGGATCATTTTTGTGACTGCTCATTCAAGACCAAATATATTTTTTTTTTTTTTAGCTGGTGGCTCATATTCGTGATGACTGTCCTTTGACTGAAGTTTATTGTAAATACAAGAACGTAGGATGCCGAGAAGTGGTATGAAACAGCTTTTAGTTTATATTAATTAATTGCAGGTTTGGTAGGGAGGTCGAACGTTTGAAATAGACGGATGAAATCTCAAATA
>NC_142524.1:29412390-29514890 GCF_964205215.1 Stylophora pistillata
TGTCGTGAATTTGAACTGCACACCCACGCCAAGGGACAATTTCTAAAATGACTCAATTTGCAATTCGTAGAGGCAGATTTTGTCGCAACACTTCAAAATCAATAAATGGCAACAAAAGACTTACAGTAAGTAAAACCAACACAAAAGTAGTATCTAATCTGTTTGACAGGAAAAATAGCTAATCATACACATCTGCCCTTAGAAAAGATATCCTGTGATAAACTGGGATAGTTAGAGCCAGAAACCGTGGGGAAACTGCGCAAGGGCAGCTTGTGTAATTATCGATGATCCAGTTTGATTTTTTCCGTTATGCTCCTTTGGTAGTCACTCCAGTTTACTGAGCAGCTCTCAACGCTCCTCATCAAAATGTCGCTTTCCCTCGGTTCGTTCCTTACACTGTCCACTAAAACTACTCTGATAGTATTTTTTGTCGTTACTGATGTAATATATCAAAAACGAGTGCGAGTGTTTTACCGGGGTTTCCAGAAACCGAGAAACAGATGAAAGTACAAGGCCGTAGGACGAGTGCTTTTATTGTTGCGAGGTGTCGAGAAACCCCCGGTCAAACACGAAGCACGAGTTTTTGATATGGCTTCTAAAACTATCCACGCTTCTCTACTAATTAGGGGGTATTGTTCCAGTGCTCTAATTTCCCATAAGATTATGTATTTTGAAATAATCAGAGTGTTGGAAATTTGTTGTTATTCATTGTAAATCATGTGGTAGTGATGATGGCAGAGTCTTTTCCAGTGAATACTGTAAGCCGTTTTCGTTCTTCGAAAACTGGGGAAAAAGAATCAAAATTGCTGTAAACAAGCATTCCTAAGTCGACTGATTACAAAACAAAATGGGCGATTAAAATTTTTCACGAATGGCAGATAAGTAGAAAAGTTAAGGTTCCTGCACTTGAGTCTGGTGGCGCTTCTAAAGATTATGGAGACTTGTACAAAGTTCAGTCGTTGAGTACAGATCTGGCAGATATGGATGCCAACGCTTTAAACTACTGGCTAAGGCCATGTCCACTTGTATACGGAAATTTTTTTCCGCAAATATATTTTTGCGGATATGAAAATTTTCGCGTCCACACGCAGCGTATTGGAATCGTTTTCAGCCGTCCACACGTGTTCAACTGTATCCGGAAATTTTCCGATTTGCTCTAGTGCCCAGTTCTTTTGCCGGAGAGAATCCTGAAATGAGCATGCCCATAACTGCGATTTTGGCGCCATTTCTTTCGCGCCATAGCTACTGCGAGGTGTACTCAGTCGAAGCTTGTAGTTTATCTCTCGAAAAAATGTCTAAATCTACTGAAAAAGTCAAGAAAAAAGTATGCTGATACATATAAATGGACCGATAATGAAGTTGAACTACTGCTGACGGTCACGAAAGAATACAAAAGGTAGCAAATCGCCAAAAGCATCGACTGGGAATCTTGTGTTGACAAGTATGGCGAGATACTCGAAGCTTACAGTGCTCATTATCCTTCGCCATTATCCATTCTTCTTCGATCATTGTGCCATTGAGGAAATTGTCCCACCATGCGCTTTTCCCATTTCCTGTTCGCGTCCAGAATCGCCATCGGTGATGGTTCGCTCTTTTTGATGCCCACTATTCACTGATAACAATCTCGAAGCATCCTGTCGATCTCTAATGTATTGGTTGTGTAAATTTATCACAGCTGCACTTATCTGAACGCATGATATCAAACTACAAATCAGAGCAACTAACAAAGAAGCTACCACCTTGCTGTACGCCATGTTTGTTTATAATGCTCGCCGTGAAGACTGGATCCAAGAGAATGACGTAAGCGTATTCGAAAAATTTCCGGATACGACCGTCCACACGTATCCGTATTCGTATCGGTTAAAAAAATTTCCACTCTGGAGAGCGTTTTCAAAAATTTCCGGATACGACCGGAAAATACGCTGGATACGTGTGGACGCAAGCCGTATTCGTAAAAAAAAAAATTGCGTTTTCACAAATTTCCGGATACGTGTGGAAGATGCCTTGG
This sequence comes from Stylophora pistillata, assembly GCF_964205215.1. NCBI lineage: Eukaryota > Metazoa > Cnidaria > Anthozoa > Scleractinia > Pocilloporidae > Stylophora > Stylophora pistillata. The sequence goes on from NC_142524.1 coordinate 29,414,399, forward strand.
TAAATTTGCCCAGGAGGTTACGAATAGTGAAGGGAAGGTGTATCCAGCAAGAACCGTTTATGGAATTATCTGTGGCATCCCAAGGTATTTAGAATACACTGTGGGAAACAAAGCCTTAAATCCTTTCGATCCTTTGGATAAAAGGTAAGAGAGGATATCAAATTCATGTTCATTGCAAGATATCATTTTCATTGAATACTACAATTAGAATATAGATCTATCTTTTTTTAATCTTCCTATATTTTATTGCAGATTTTCCACTTTCCGTCGTTGTCTCGATGCCGAGATGAAGGATAGCACGCGGCAACGTGTGAGTTTGCAAACAAAGAAAGAAGAGAAGGAAGCTGTAACAGACGAGGACGAAGAAGAGTTCTGGAGTGAAGGATTATTTGGCAGAGGGACAGCTAAGCAACCATTAGATACTATTTATTTCTATCATGGTAAAATGTTTGGCTTGCACGGTGGCGAACATAGGAAGATTTGTGTGAATAACTTTTCTTTAGGGCCAAATGTTATTAATTTTGAGGAAAATGTATGTAAAACTTTTCATGGAGGTATTACTGACCTTAAGTTATGAACCAAGAAAAGTGAGCCATATTTGCCATGAAAGAGCTCAAGAGCATGATAGATGTTTAGTGTGGTTTTATCAATTGTACATTGGATTGGTCAGTGAAACCCTTTCAAAAAGAAATTAGGCTTTCTACTTCAGGCCAAAGTCGAACACGTTTTCCTTTTGAGAATAGTCCGGTAGGGATCAACACCTTGAATTCTATTTTGTCGAATTTGACAAAAATTCGACTGCGGGAATCAAAAGAAAAACGGCACATTGTTTGCGTGTCACTTGTGTTTCTAAACTCTTTAATAGTGGTGTAGAAGAGAAATTAATTAGAGAGAGAAGCGGGCACAGGTCTAATGCATTATTTGCTTAGGAGAAAACAAGTGAGAAAAAAGTTTCATGTATCAGCTATATTAGGAGCAGAAACGAAGACAGAAAATAAGGAAGAGAAATTAAAGTGCATGTTACGGATACGAAGAAAAAAGGCTCAGGTTTTCCATTTTTGAACGCTTCTTCGTTCACGAATTGTGATGTAAGAATTTTTGTCAACGAAAAAAATAACTGACAATGTAGCTGATTAATTATAATGATTAGTTAAACTGGAGTATTGTTTTTTTGACCAATTTTTTTCGTTTTAATTCATAAATCTTGATGTTCAATGAGAAGACAGATGAAAACCACGTGTGGTTTAGACATGTGATCCAAAAGACATGTGGTTTTCATCTGTATTTTCATTAGGTATCAAAACTGATGCACGTGAGCAATTCAGCCATTTTTTTATTGGCTATCAAACTTATGAATTATTAATGATGTTAGAACGGTTGATAAAAGCTGACACATACTGTAGAAAGATTAACTGTTAACTAAATAACAGGAGAGTAAAATCAGGGAAAGGTGGGTGGAACTTCTTTCTCGGCCTCGATACATGTCTGTTAACTATTCGGTTTTGCAAAAGTTTTATTTCTACACACAGCAATCAATGATCTGTTGAACTAAACTCACGCATATTTATACTTGAAAGAGTCTCTGCATATATTACGGTTTGGAAGAATTCATACTAATTAACAAATATTTTATACTATGACAAGACTTGAATGGCGGCGGAATGAGTTGGGTTAATGAATAGCTGAAATGAATGACTGATTTCATTAAAAACTGGATCATTGGATAATGCAATTCAAGACTTTTTACTGGTTTAGCCATTATGGTATAGGAGCCAATATACCATAAACTAATATCTGTACATTGTAACAACCGGTTTTTTCTTACAAAATAAATTAAAGTCGAGAAGGTTTGTCAAATATCTTGGTGGTGTTCAAGATTTTCAATAAAACAATTATTCCACTTGCGCTTGTTGAATATGAGATGATTATAGCCAACTCGGCGCTACGCACCTCGTTGGTCATCTTTCTTCTCATATCCAACGCGCGCCCGTGGAATATTTGTTAGATGTAACAATACCCTAGCTGACGAGCTTACTTTGCATTACTTTCGGAATTTGACGCTTGGATTAAGTTTAAAACAGTTGTTCAGGACTGGTAATACGACAACACATCAATCAGGTACTACCGTATTTCCTTGACTAAGCGCCTGGGAGCGTATTTGAATTTACTGCCAAAAAAAGGGGGGGGGGCGCCTCAGTAAAGTTTTCCTTTCAGCGAACTGTTACCTTATTTTGGCTATGTTCTAAATAAAAAAAAAAACAGAAACTGCGTAATTCACGTAGACGTAGACGTCAAGTCAATTGAATATAGGAATAACTGGAAGTGACTTAGCGGAAAAGAAACTATTCTCCTGTACTGATTCGATTGTAGTTGTTGTTTTCAAAACGTTAGAAATAGAGTGGCCTTGGAAACGGTTTTACTCGTATCCCTATTTACGGAAATGAGGGAAGACGGGGTGCTTATTTGAGAGGGGCGCTTGTTTGATATTATGGCCCAGGGGGGTGGGCACTTATTCGGGGGAGGGCACTTATTAGAGCAAGGGCGCTTATTCGAAGAAGTACGGTTCGTAATAGAATGTAAATGATCGTTACCATCCACCCAAACTTTACTCTAATCTAATGAAGTGGTAAACCATCTTCCAAAGTCATTGAATAAAAGTAGTCGGTGTGTAGATAGATCGATCCCCAGATCGAGGTCTTGTTAAAAAAATATTTGCAATAGACTCCTCGTTGAAACAGATGTAATTAGCTGCTGGCGCAAACGACTGATTCTTACAATTGGCCTTTTCCAGCTAGAGATCACGTGCTAAGATACCGCATAGCAACGCCATACTGGAGAGCAAGCACTCCAGTGATCTCAGACAGTATAGGCGGATTCATGCTGACTTCATTGTTTACATTTTTGCTCATTTGCATGCGGCTTTGCGTAAAGAAGGAAGCATGTTAGATAAAAATTGACTCAGGCAGCTAAAGAGCTAGAAAACCTTAGTACATGGAGAAATTTTTTGCTCTTTGGGTGTAATATTCAAGGAGAAATAGTCCATCAAAAACTGCAAAATTTCTGGGTGGCAAAAGCGCTGATGAGTTCATACATTCTATGTAAAATTTTGAGTTTTTAAACCCGTGTTGTACAAAAAGTATTCAATGCAACAGGCTCGTATTTATTGGCCGAGTTAATCGCACTTTGACCTTTCGATATTCAGAACTGATTTGTTTTTAGCTCCATCAGAAACTGAATTGCTTGTGGTAATGAGGCAAATATTGTAAACAAGGATTCCCCTATAGAGGTCACAGAGGTCTGCATTCAAACAAAGAATATAGCGGATAACAGGTCAAAATGTATCCCAATTCGAGAAATCCAGTAAGAAGTAATCAACAGCTTCCCCGGAGTGAATCGGCAGCAAAATCACACCAAAATTCGTTTTTCGCTGATACGCTCCAAGGAAGCTGTTGATTAAAACTTGCAAGATTTCTCGAATTGGGATACCCTTTAACTTGTTATCCGCTGTATTCTTTGTTTGAATGCAGACCTCTGTATCTCTATTTTCTCTGAGATCACTGGAGTGCTTGCTCTCCAGTAAGGCGTTGCTATGCAGTATCTAAGCACTTGATTTCTAACTGCAAAAGGCCTATTGCGAGTTAAATGCACCCAAACATCGACCTAACTTCTCGGATGGTTTGAACTGACCAAAAGCAGCTGACAAAGAGCAGATAACTTCACGGTTAAACTGATCAATCAGGTGCCACGGGTCAGAAATCAGTTTTAGACAAACAACTCTTCCCCTGACGCTGATGATGACTTCTGCTGGTTGTCGAGTCGTCAGTCTCTTTCAAAATAATCAGTTCTTCCAAGGCTACTCCCATTCAAAGGATAAGATTTTTTCTTCATCGCATGCTAGAAAATAAGAAACAATGTAGTTTCTTTGAAGCTCTCGTGTTTGATATTAGCTAGTGCAAAGTACTTCAAAACCCGAGTAATTTATATCTAATCCTGAAAGTTCCGTGATCCTGAAAAATGCCGGAATTGAAAGATACTGAAAGATATCGAAAGATGGATAGAAATATACTGTGAGTGAATGGCATAGGATGTTTATCTTGGTTTCCACTACCAGGGAAGCTAATACTGTTTGTATTTGTGTTAATGTGATAATATTATAAATTAATTCGAAGAAATGTGCTAGGACGCTAAAATTACACATAGTTTCGACGAACAAGCTACTGTTTCATCAATAGAAAAGGAATTTCCGATATGGCTATCCTCTACTATTTATGTTTCCCGCAATAATCTGCAATGGTTCTCCAACTCTCATTTTCCTTCTTCAAGAAAGACGTCTTTATTAAAAATTCCATGAACACTTCGATTGAAAGGAAGTGGTTTCTCAAATCCACATAATTTAAATAAATACTCCGTTTTTGACATGTTTGGGACATTCATAACCAGGTAGGTCACAATGATAAATAACCAAATGGATGCATATAAACTCATTTACGTGATCAATATCATAGGCTGTTTGCTTTGGTTTCAACCGTCAGGAATAATAATACTGAGTATATTTGTGTTAATTTGAAAATGTTATGAATTCAAAGAAATATTTTTGGACGTTGAAACTACGCCTGACTACTACAAACAAGCCGCTGTTTCATCGAAATGAACTTCCGATGTTCATGTCTTCTGAAGTATTCGACGATGGTTCCGAGAGAAATAAACTACAGAGGTTTAAAAAGGGCTTCTCTGTAACCTTCCTTCTTCAAGAAAGATCAGACGTCTTTAATTAAAAATTCCATTGAGAGCACAATGAAAAGGGTGTTGTTTCTCAAATTCACCTGCCTTAAGAAAAACAATCTGATTATGACATGTTTGAGTGTTTAAATTGCGCGAAGACCAGTGAGCAGACAGCTCACAGAGATATACAACTCCAGATGAGTATACTCAAACTCATTAATTTATGTTTGTTGCTTAAAACATGACGATTTACCAAAACATTACTGAAGATGGAGAGGCAAAAACTTACGAGCGTTTGTTTTGCTCTCAGGAATTAACTGCAGGAATTCACGGCTATCTGATATTTCTTTCGGCCTTCAATGTTTTGCTGGCCATTTGTTCATCTTTGGGAAATATTCTGATCCTAAGTGCCTTGCACAAAGAGACATCTCTTCACGGACCATCCAAACTGTTTTTCCGATCCCTGGCTACAACCGATCTCCTCGTTGGCGTAATTTCTGAGCCTCTTACCATCACCTATTGGATGTCCGCCGTTAGAAAGCGATGGGATGACTGCTACAACACATTATTTACAAGCTTCATAGCAAGCTATCTTCTCTGCGGCATGTCTTTGTTGACACTGACTGCAATAAGCGTAGACAGGCTGCTCGCCATAACATTAGGGCTGAGATACAAACAAGTTGTGACTGTGAAAAGAGCGTGTGCGTGTATCATCGTGTTCTGGATTGTTTCCATTATCTGCGCAGCGATGTATGTGCGGAACGTCCGTATAACAATATGGTATAGCCATATAGCCATACTGGTAAGCTTTTTCACCTCAGTTTCGTCTTACACAAAGATTTTTTGGGACCTCCGTCGCCATGAAACGCAGATACGCAGCAACATCCAGCAAGAGCAATCGAGTAACTCGAGTTCCGCTCCGCTCAACATATCTCGATATAGAAAGGGAGTGTCAAGTGTAATGTGGCTGCAGTTAGCAGTAGCTGTTTGTTATCTTCCACATGGTATAATCACAGCTTTGAATATATATGAAAAAAAAAATAATAATAAAAAAAAAAAAAAGTCGTGAAAAGTTAAAGCACCATGTTGATAAACACAGTTACCATGATGATAACATTGATATCTTCACAGGTAAATACATTATTGATACGTTAACTGCGCCAGGTGAAGATGTCATGTTTTTGCTAATTCAGTTATACCTCGAATATATTATGGACTTAGAGGCATGTATCTCTTAACTTTCTTTAAAGCAATGTTCTCTGGTCCAAAAAGAATCCACACGGCATGAATATATTCTACCATTTAGAGAACAAGATCTCTAAATGAAGACTCTCTTGCTGTTATTGATGTTGTTGTTTTTTTAATACCATTTATAACCTAACCTGTAATATTACGCAGAATTTACATCAATCCACTTATCAATCATTTGCGTTCCATAAACATATATCTTAACAACCTTCCCAAGTCGAACCAAACCTCCTGGTTATGGATTTTTTTTTATTCTGTTTTCTTTTCATTCTTCATAAATATACATGTACAGTTGTTGTCAAAATTTTATTTAAGACGCTATTATCATGACTATGTTACGCAGAGAGAAGTCATTGCAATTTTGATGGGGCCCGTAGGGATTTGTTCATAGTTATATTTAACATTGCAATGCTTCCAGATCAAGATAATAACTAATTCTGGATTTCAAACCCAAATAATGCGACCTGGGCTATAGAAAAATATATTCTCGAATTTCCTCCCAGTCAGCTGTTGATGTAAATGCTGAGGAGGGTTTTAATTGTTTAATCCATAGCCGTAAAACGGCCAAAAACTTTAGCCGTGAGGCGGAAAAATTTTAACAGATAGTCGTAAAAGAAGTCAAGCGTTAAAAATAAAATCTGGAGACAACAGTAGAATTATATTAACCGTTAGCCATAAAATGGCCAAAATTTTTTAACCTATCAGCCGTAAAAGTCATCACTGCACTGAGAACCCCCATAGAGGTATCTGCTCATTGCAGTTTGCGTGTTCAAGCTGAGGAGTCATTTCAAACAGGTGAAATTTAGAAATGGCTTGCCTTTAATTACTCCATTAATGGAATTTTTGATTAAAGCCGTCTCACTTGAAGAGGACACGATGAAGAGGAGAGGGAGCCACTGCAGATTATTTTATTCATATGGATTAAAAAAAGTATTTATTTTAACGCACTTGACGTCAATTTTAATGCAGATTTTCAATCATTAAAATCTGTTCAATGTTAACACCTGCTTAGAAAAAGAGGGAAAAAAAACTAATAGAAAGGTGTTTCCTTTCCTTTTAGAAGAGTCTGATCTCAACTTTTCAAATTATATGACAACAACAGAGCACAAGGAATAGACAAATATGGTTCTGAAATGTAAATGATAATAGGATGAAACTATAATCACCGAAATACGAACAAATCGTGGGGTTTAGCTTTGTACCAAGCAAATTCTTATTTTATTTTCAAACAGGATGAGTTATACGTCTAGCGTCTAGCAGAGCTAATTTTTAACTGATGGAAATTCCTTCTAAAACTAGATTAAATTTCCTTTAACTCAGTTAAATGCCTCTAGCCTTACAATGTAAGTCTCGTCGATTTTTTCACACAAATTAGCAAAAACATTTATTGTAGTTGACAAACACCGCAGTTGAGAAAAATGGTAATATCAGCCTAATCTCCATCATGCTTGATATGTTGAAATTAGAAAGTGCATCATTTGAAAAGAACGGCACCTGTTCTCTTTCACAGTCACTACTTGCTCAAATCTGTCATATTGATGCAGGAAATTAATCGCGTTTAACACTGTTATCTTCAAACGACGACAACTTCAGTCGTAGCAAGGAGTCAGTGAAAGGGCTGGAAATATTATAGAAGAAAGGGCCACTGTTGGAGAGAGAGTATGCGGGCCTCTAACCAAACCCTAAACCTTCATCAATTCAAGAAGGCAGCAAGGGAAGGAGGGGAAGACCATTTCCAGCCTTGCACCTCATGAGCAGCAAAGTGTGTTTCTAATTATTTCTTTCACAGATTGTCTCACTTCTCTGATCTTCCAGCAGTAAAGCAATGGGTTTAGAGCTGAATTCAAGTAAACTAAAGTCACTGTAAATTGTCTGAGCACTGTGACAGAGGACGACTTTCCACTATAGGTCCACAAAGCTGTAGTTATACCATGTGGAAGATAACAAAGAGCTACTACTAACTGCAGCCACATTACACTGGACACTCCTTTTCTGTACCGAGAAATGTTTAGTGGCCCTGAACTTGAGTTGCTCGATTGCTCACACTGGATGATGTTGTTGTGCACTTGAATTTCATGGCGGTGGAGTTTCCTGAAAATCATTGTATAAGACGACACTGAGGTCACGAAACAAACAGGTATCGTTATATGGGTGTACCAAGTTGTTATACGAGCATTATGTGCATGCAACGCGGAGCATATCGAGCACAAAATCCAGAATACAAGAACGATCGCTCGTGCCCTGTTCAGAGTCACAGTTTGTTTGTATCTCAGTCCCAATGACAAGGCAAGAAGTCTGTCCATGCTTATTGCGGTCAGTGTCAACAAAGACATGCCACAAAGAAGATAACCCACGATCATGCTCGTGAAAAATGTGTTGTAGCAGTCATCCCACCGCTTTCTGACCGCGGACATCCAGTAGGTGATAGTTAGAGGCCCGGAGATGACGCCAACGAGGAGATCAGTTAAAGCCAAGGATCGGAGAAACAGTTTGGACGGTGCGTGAAGAGATGTCTCTTTGTTAAGGGCAATCAGGATCAGAATATTCCCCAGAGATGAACAAATGGCCAGTAAGAAATTGAACACCGAAAGAAATATCAGATGGCCGTGAATTCCTACAGTTAATTCCTGAGAGCAAAACAGGCGCTCGTAGGTTTCCCCCTCTCCATCTTCAGTAATATTTTGGTAAATCGTCATGTTTTTAAACAACAGAAATGACATACTGAATAAGTTTGTATATACTCATCTGGAGTTATATATCACTGTGAGCTGTGTGCCTATTGGTCTTCGCGTAATTTAAACCCTCAAACACGTCATAATCAGATTATTTATCTTAAGGCAGGTGAATTTGAGAAACAACTTTCTTTCAATTGTATTCTTGATGGAATTTTTAATAAAAGAGGTCTCTTTTGAAGAGGGAAAATCAAAGAGAGACTCCTTCAGATTACATCGCTAGGAACAGCCGTAGAATATTTAAAACATCAACATCGGAAGTTAGACCGAAGTCCATTGGTATTGAGGAAACAGCAACGTATTGGTCGTAATAAGTCGTAATTTCAGTGTCCAAAAACAGTTCTTTGAATTCATTATATTATCAAATTAACACAAATAGAAACAATATATATTAGCTTCCATGGTGGTTGAAACCAAATGAAAACAAACACTGATCTCGTGATATTGATCAAGCAAGTTTCGACCCATTGTTCGGGGAACCTTCTGGATACAAAACTTTGCCATTTATTTTATTCTCAAGTACACGCTTAAGTCAGCCATTAAAGCTTTTATATTGTCAATGCCTGACTGGTTGTCTGTTATTTTTTTCATTTCGTGACTAGCCCTATTATTTTTAGTAAATTGTTTTTTCAAAGAACCTATGTTCATTCTAGTTTTATTTTGAGATACCTCGAAGAGATATTTTATCGTTGAGTCTTGTGGTTCGGAACGTGCGCAAGAGACCTCAGAGAAACTTTAGAAACGTCAGCTTTTCAAACTCTCTTCGGTGCCCTGTTTACATTATCAACACAGTTGATAAAACCAAATTATGTTCTGACTCAACATTACGGTTTCTTTAGGAACTTACCCTCTATTTTTTTGTTGTTATAAACTCAGTCCAGGCGTCGAAATTCAAAATGATGAAAGGTGAAGCTTGTGAACGAGGCCTGCGAGTAAAGTTTCTATAGTGTGTGAAACTTTGTTCAATCGAGCAGTTACGGTAACAAAGCAGTGTCGGAATACTTTTTGCAGAAAGCCGACGGTTGTGCCTCCAGCTAGTTTAGATTTTTGAACCTTATTTTTGTTTACGATGTTTATTTACAATTTATTTGTCTTTTCCCTGAAAAGCCCCATCGGGGAGTGCTCGACAATTATTATTAACATTTTTATTATTATTATTATTATTATTATTATTATTATTATTATGCCAATATATCTGACACTGACATTACATCGGAAAGTGCGCAAGCCAGAGTTTAAGTAGTCAATTTTTTATTATGTAGCTTAGTTTACTGAATTCTTCTTTCTTTTTTTTAGAGAACTGCTTTTTGTGAAATATTTTTAAGGAAAAATTTATTATTATTATTATTAAGGACGTCGATCATGTATCGTCAATTTATTTGCTGTTCTGCTGAACGAAGCTGAAGCAAAATAATACAGACATAAGATGAATTCTGCTACTCTGTAGAACAGTTGTTAATACCGAAGAGACTCAAGACTTTTCTCTCAGCTAGAGACTTTTTAAACTTGTTTTAATATTTCTACCTTAATTTGTCTTAATTTTGTTTGTTATCCTGTATTTTTACTGATTTTGTGAAATAAAAATTAATATTTTGATTTCTTATCATTATTATTATTCTTGTTATTTCGGTTCCCTATCAGCATTTCAGAAACGCGCAGAAGTGCTTTCTCTTTCGTATTTTATTTGGAATGTTGAGATTAAACACGTGTAAATGCAAACACGCATGTTTACTTTCCAAGGAGTGCTCGCATCGAAGGGATGTTAATGAAAAACGTGGATACATTTTCTGTTAGGGTCGCAGTCTTTGGGTTTGAAAATCGCAAAGAGTTTGTATTGTGATCGGCAAACATTACGGGGATAAATAAAACTGTTAACGAATCTCTTAGTTCCCGGTCATTAATATTGTGATAGATTCTCTCTTTGTAGCATATCCATAGAAATAGCGTCTCATACAAATGATTAAAAAAGAACTGTGTTAAATAAACAATTAAAAGAAAATAATTTTCATTTTTAAATTTCGTTACTTTGAGCTGCACACTATTCCCGCCCTTTGTATTTCAAATAATACTAAAGAAAAACGTCTAAATGACGATGAGACTCAACTTGCAACTCGTAAGGGCAGATTTTGTCGCAATACTTCGACATCAACAAATGGCAACAAAAAACTTACACTGAGTACAACCAGCACAAAATTGGTCATCGGATCTAATAGCTAATCATGCGCATCTTCGCGTAGAAAAGATATCCATTAAGATATCCTAGGGTAAACTGTGATAGTTAGAGCCAGAAACTGGGAAATCTACAGAAGGGCACCTTGCGTAATTATCGTGATCCAGTTTGATTTTCCGTTATGCTCCTTTGGATGTCACTCCAGTTTACTGAGAGAATCTCCAACCTCTCTGCCGCTTTTCCTGCGTTCATTCCTTTAACTGTCCACGGAAAGTAATCTGATTGTAATTTTTTTATCGTTCCTGATCGGTTGATGAAAACATCCACACACTGTAGATTAAAGCTTACACACACTACTGTAGAAACATTAATTTTACCATTGTCTACAACGACAAGGCATACGCGCTGTAATCAAGTGAGAGACTACATATATCTTATTAACCAAGCGCGAGGGCCGTACTGGGAGAATATCGTCCCGAGGTCTCGCTCTCGGTCGGTACAAAAAAGACCGAGGGCCGATATTCTTCTGGTACGGTCCCGAGCAAGCTTGGTTATTAAGAGATTTATTGTACGACTGAAGTTCAAAGGGACACAAGTGCGGTATCATTCGGGACCATTTGGGACAGTGCCCGGTCCAATACTGAGAGAATATTGACCGGCAATAGAGCATTTTGATTAGTTGAATTTAGTTATTGGCCCTCTGACTGCCCGAGTCGTGTAATAAGAAACGATTACACCACCCCTCTCACTGGTGTCAAGTTTTGAAGAAGGTTGTAGTTTGAGTTCGGTGTCGCTTGTTACTATGATTGCAATCAACATGGACAGACTTTCTGCCTTGTTACTGGGGATAAAACACAAGGTAGTTGTCTCTTTAAAGCGTACAGTTGTTGCTACAGTGATAATTTGGTTCGTATGCATCCTTAATTCTGCGATGAACTTTTGGAATTATCTGATCTTATTATAGTGCAGCGATTCCTCTGTGCTTATTGATATCCGTCTTCTGTTATACCTGGATCTTCTTCACTCTTCAACCGTCATCATCAAACGCAGGTACAGACTGTACTTCATCCACATAACCCAATAATTCCTCATGAAACTCCACCAAACGTGTCGCGATACAGGAAGGCAGTGGCCGGCGCACTGTGGCTGCAGTTGGCTTTAGTCGCTTGCTATTCGCCTCACGGAGTAGTGGAGTCTTTGTTTACTTACAGAGAAAATCTTCATTAACTTTGTTTTTAAGGCAATTTACAAGGACATTGGGTAATTTAAACTCAACCCTAAACCCGATTCTTTGTCGCTGGAAAATTAGGGAAGTGCGACAAGCAGTGAAGAACATTATCAAAAATAATCCCTGTTTAAGAAATTACGGTTCCCATTCAAAGCTGTCAGACGCCAAAGGAAAGGAAAGGAAAGGGAAGAGAAATTTATAACAATACATTAGTAGGAGTTCTACAGCTCATATATGTCTTCACTTGCAAATCACATCTGAAGTGGTATTTATGGATTGCTTTGATTCTGTAGGTTTTTAAGTTGTCACAGACTGAAGCGGTACAAATGATGAACACTGGCGTTCGTTTGTTCCAGCGGATCAGTGTTTAACAGAACGGAACAATGTGTCTTATGACTAAAAGGTCAGGTTGTTCTATTGTAATGCAGTTGGAAATAATCTTCACCAACTTAAGACATGTACATGCTTATTTGCCTTACTTTATATTTATAATGTTCGTGGCTACTTTTCTGCCAGCTAAGCAAGTAAAGGCTATTACTGCTGGATTTATGAATTACAGTGAAACTTGTCTTGGAAAAACTAATTCAATTTAAGGGCTATCTAAGACACATCCCCTACTCTGGGGTGTTTTCCTTGGCATACTCGCTCTAAGCAAAAAATTCAACTAAAAAAGTTCTTTTCGCCTACTCCCTTTAGAACAGCAGTGCATAAAGAGACCTTAACATTTAAATATTAAATATAAGAATCTTTCTTGATGTAGCCTGGGGGTGTGCTACGCCCCAACGTTGTAAATTATGGCAGACAGTGAATGGCAAAGTGAAAGACTCACCCTTTTCACAATAAAAACCTGAGTACCAGGTACAAATGCAATTACTTTAAATGCTTACAACGCTCCTGCAAGTCTTTGGAAGCGTTTTAGCTTTTAATATTGTACACTTTACTCCCGGGTATTATTCTTCACAGGGCATAGTATTCTACGCATTTTCTGAATTCGTTGTCTTTGGAAAATTCAAATTTTCCTGTTTCCCTTCGATCCTGCACGGTGAGCCAGTTAGTGCACAAAACATATTGACTTTATGCAGTGCTTTTTCTTCCCCCGCCTCTGTTGTTATTCACTGATTTGTTAATGCATCTTTTGCCTCACGAACATTAATTATCAAAAGGCTTACCTAGAGTCTCAGAGAGTCTGGGAATTAGGTTTGTTCCTCTGGTCGTCACGCAAGACGTACTGATTATCTCCTCCGCTTTCGTTTTGAAACCCAAATCACAATGGCGGCTGGCCAGAATGTTCCAGAACTAGGCGACTATGAGTTCGAGTTTACAAGTGAAGTTCCTGACGATTTTGAATGTCCCGTGTGTCAATTAACAATAAAAGATCCCATACAGATTTTAGGATGTGGCCACAGACTTTGTAAGATCTGCTCAGAGAGCTTGTTGAGGTAATATAGAACAATCAGCTTTCACCAAAGCTTTGTTTGTTGGAAAGGGTTCAGAATACCCGTCGACATCATTTACATATGTCGGGAGGCTTTGAAGAATGAGGTATAACACAATAGACGCTATTCTTATTCAATGACATGTAAATGATGTGGCAGGGTATGAGGCATAACACAATAGACGCTATTCTTATTCAATGACATGTAAATGATGTGGCAGGGTATTCTGAAGTTTAGCGGTTGGAAAGCTGAATAACAACTTGACCGGATGAATCACTATTCAAGGGGTATTTAACTTTTCTTTGGCTGAAATTATCTGTTGGCTAGCTTTATCGGGCGGACAGCAAAACAAACCGATTAGCGACCGAGAACTATGATACACTTTACCTAATAATTGGTAGCTGCGTTATCATTTAGTAGTCAAATGTATAAGCAATAAGCAACATCGGACAAACTTACCGAAAAAATATGGTCATTCTAGTTTGTTTCGGTTAGATTGAATCACCACAAAATGATTTGTATTTTCGTATGCAAATTTACCACAGTGGGTTCGTTACGCAACAGTGAATATGGCTTAGCGACAAACCATAGTTAATCGATTAACTATGGACAAACAGAAGCGAAGACATGAAAGCTCATGATACATGGGGTAAAAGATTTTTAACCTTTTGCTTTTGACAGTTTGTTTGTTTTTGCATTTTCCCTTACCTCAGGAACCATTCTCCGAAATGTCCAATTGACAGAGAACCCCTGTCGCGTGACAAGGTAATAATAGCGCATGTCTTGTTAGTTGCTGGTCACGCAAACTAATGAGTCGATTATTCAGGATTCCATAAAAAGGAGAATAGCGTTTATTACGAGGGGAGTATACTGCTTATGGACCCCATGTCTGACTAAGAAAATATGCACCGGCCATAGAATTTTAGCTCTAGAATTCTGAGTGAGCCGGAGAATTCTCCGATCACCGATGGCTTTTCAAAACTCACCTTTTATTACAGTAGCTGTACTTTAATTTCATTTTACTACTGCCAGTCCATTTAAATACTGCTAGTTCATTTTATTACTTCCAGCCAAAGTTAGGGGCATTTCTTTCTTCTCCTTTTTTCCCGCTCAAGATCTCGCTCTGTTCCTACCTTACCATAAGTCCTTCATGTCGTCGTTTACGTATATAAAATCATGATTTTTAACCACAATTATCTTGACATCGATGTAACCGGCTGATACTTTATAAGTGTTACTGACCTTAAATATTTATGATGTCTGTGTCTGTGTTGACAGATATTTCCAGATGCCGCTTGTCATCGTAAAATTCTGGATCTTACAGTGAAATGTTCCTATGTCGGATGTCCTTGGACGGGAGAACTTCGTGCCGTGCAGGTATTCATATTTATGTTGTATCTACAATTAGGTTACTCTCCATCACATCATCTACAGTCAATCATAAATTTTTGCAATTATCTCAAACATTTTACTTTATCTCCTGAATAATAAGCAAGCGTTGCACTTATTCCTGTTACTCATAATCACCAAGGCAACCAGATAAAAGGTTGTAGGAAGCAGATAAAGACTACTGGTAGGGCTCGACAAGATAGTTCCTTGTACAATTGTCACTGTCTGGACTGGAAAGTGGTGTTATTTTAGTATTTGTAATCTGTGGAGGCATGGTTGGCAGTTTGATACAGCGGGAACAGTTTCTTCGAGTTTGATCTCCTTTGATAGGTGCTTAGTTTAGTACATACATACATACATACATACATACGTTAGTCGACCACTCCCCATGGGGGCTTTTCAGGGCCAATTCCCACCCATCCCACCTCAGGGGAGGACATCCACAGCACAGTAATCTCGTGCGTGTGAAATTAACGTCTCCTACCCCTAACCCTGCAGGAGACGGGGCCTACAGTTTATTCGTCCTTATCCGAAAAAACTAGAATATCTATCCATTTCTTGATTATAGAAAGGTAGCAAATTCTCCTCACTTATTTTAAGAGCATGAGTATCGGTCCGTGACCATGAGTATCGGTCCGGGACCATGAGTATCGGTCCGTGACCATGAGTATCGATCCATGACCATGAGTATCGGTCCGTGACCATGAGTATCGGTCCGTGACCATGAGTATCGGTCCGTGACCATGAGTATCGGTCCGTGACCATGAGTATCGGTCCGGGACCATGAGTATCGGTCCGTGACCATGAGTATCGGTCCGTGACCATGAGTATCGGTCCGTGACCATGAGTATCGGTCCGTGACCATGAGTATCGGTCCGTGACCATGAGTATCGGTCCGTGACCATGAGTATCGGTCCGTGACCATGAGTATCGATCCATGACCATGAGTATCGGCCCGTGACCATGAGTATCGGTCCGTGACCATGAGTATCGGTCAGTAGACGTACATTTATTATTTATTACTTATGTTAGACATATCATGACTACCGACACATCACACTTTAATTTCACATCTCTTTGCTTAGATCCTTAAAATGTCATTCAACTGTCAGTTGACCGATTATTGGGCTCTAAATTATGTCTTCCCAATCTCCTTTAGCGAGTTTTATGTCGTTTGTCGTGGCAGATTGGTTCACGATTAAACTGCAATTTATTATATCGATAATTTTTATTTAAGAAACATCAATCAGATTGCCTGTTGAAAGTGGTGGAGTGTCCAAATGCAGGATGTAAAGAGAAGCTCACCAGGCGAGATATGAACAATCACAAGAAAAGGGAATGTGTCTGGAGGAATGACAATTGTGAATTTTGTAAAGAACCAGTGATCGTTAAAAACAAGCAGGTTTGTTAGCGTAAATCTATTCTTTATATAGCTTCTAGAAGGGGAACCTCCACAACTTTTGCTTTTTATCCAAACTGGAAAAAGTGGTGATGATTTCTCATCTTTATTGTCAAAATTTTTTAGAGCGCGGGACAATTTTTCTCAGTCGAGAGAAAATTGTGATACAGAAACATCTTACAACGGTTGAGCGTAAATGCTTGGTTATTAAACTTTGATTCCTTGCTGCTAAAAATGTACGCATTTTACTCCAGCAATTTCGTTAATACGGCCTGTCTGTATTGGTCATATTTTGATAAGATGGTACGAATTTTAAATTTACTTATGCTGTAAAGACGTCATTACGATTTTCTTCAGCAACATCATGAAGTCTGTCAACAGTTTCCAGTTCAATGTAACAACAATTGTGGTTTGAGGAATATTCCACGAGAAAAGGTAACATTTAATTTTCTAAGTGACCTTCGCAATTAATTCTAACGACAGACAAATTGAAAGTTCATGCAAACAGCCCGCATGGGACATAGTATTGCTTTATATGAAACACTGATAGCCCAGTCCTGTTTTATGGGAGCAATGGAAGGCGTTCCATGCTCACCATTGCAGAGAACGTGGAATATTGTTTTGGAATATTTTCCTGGTCTCAGTCAACGGACGTCAAGGTCGTTACCCCTGCCATGACTAAGCCTGGCTGCCAGAATCTCAGTGTAATCTAGGTAGCTCCATGGTGGGCAAACAATCCACTTTGGCATTACGCTATAAGAATCCCTACAAGGAAGCTTGTTCAGCTAAACTGTGCAGGGAAAATGCGTTAGAATAATAGGGAAAATTTTTTATAATTTGTAGCTGAACTCAGTTTCGGGACTCATACATGTGACGATACATTTTTCGCATGCGAACTGAACTCTCGCGGACGGCTCAATAATAACGGGGGAAACTAGCTCGGTAGAGCAACTCGGCAGCGAGAACGGGAACTCGTCACGATTCCCTGGTACAGGCGACTTCTTCAAGTGAACTTGTACGGACGTCAAGGTCGAGACAATCTTTCGGTTCCACTTCATCTTATTTTAAGTCAGGCCAACAACTGACATGACCTCTACTGTACTTAAGGTGGCTCGTACCAGTTTCCTCGCGCGAGGAACAGATCACTCTAGCCTCACGCGCGAGAGAAACGTGCGAAAGAAGCGCGAGATTAAAAGACGAAAATTTAAAACAAAGATGGCGACGCGAGGATTTTTTTCTACTTATGTGAGAAGTTTACCTAAGAGCTTGTAGTTGATGTGTTGAGCGGCCACTATGAATGCAGGAGATAGAAACTAAGATAACGAAGACGATTTTCGGAGAAGTTAAGGTTGCTTCACTTCACATTAAAAAGAAATATTCAACCGATATGAAATCTTGCGACGGTGAAAAAAAAAAGAACTCAAGTGAAGGGTAATCTACCTGAAGTGGAAGAAGACTTTGAAACTTCAAGGAAAATAATATGATATAGCCAGAAGTCATGTGTAGGATTTTTAAGATGAGCTCGGGAGGCTGTCTTTGACGGCTATTTAATGATTTTCTTAGCAGTAAACGTCTGTAAACATCAGATCGTTGGTGCTCGCGCGAGCACACGCAATTGTCAGCGGTAGCTAAAACAGATCATGAGCAAATGTCGATCTTATAAAATCCAGATTTTTAAATGCGCGAGAACGCGCGTGGAAATTGCTAAACTCACGAAAGCTATTGCATGAAAACAAGTCCGGTGACCCCTTCTTTTTACTGTTCCAATATGATAATAACGTCGAAAGGAATCATCACGAGCCACCTCAAGTTGGTAATCGGAAAATCTTTACAAAGTGGTTGCTTTAAAAGTATTGAACTGGTGTGAGGTTCTATTGTTCTTTAAATTGACAATATTTGAGTAGGATTACAAAACGAACGGTAAACGTCTCTTCGAAATTAAATGATTTGTATTGAAATATTCACATGTGGAAAATGAAAGAGCAGGTTCGATAAACTTTAGGCCCTTAGAAATAGGAAACTTAGGAGAGAATTTACAGCTTTGATAAAGGTAAAGGTAGAGGTCTCTATTTCTCTAAACAACATACGTGTTTAGTTACAATTTTTTTAAGGTTGAAATCATTCAGGCGCCTCTGGCAGCCGTGTTTAGTCCGTAGCGATTTCACCTACCCACACAACCCACCCCAGGGAGGACATCCATCACACAGTAATCTCGTGCGTGGGAAATTAACGTCTCCTACCCCAACCCTGCAGGAGACGGGACCTCCATTTATTCGTCCCTATCCGAGAAGACTAGAATATCTAACCATTTCTTGATGTTAAAGAAAGGAAGCATACTCTTCTCAATATCGAAAAAAGTGGTAGTTACAACAGAGCAACTTATAAAATAAAATTAAACTTGCAATTAAAAGTTTCCGCTTATGTAAGCAAGGTTGGTGTTAAGTTTGATCGTAAGAAAGGATATTGAAGTTACGAGTAAAAACTCAGCTGCCAACTACCATGAGAACTAATTTTTCCAGAAAGACCAGAAGACCGCTAGAATTGAACAAGAAAAGTACCGATAGGCAGCTGTACAATGAAGACAAAGTAACAATGCAAAATCTATTTCTAAAAACTACTGTGGCTTTTCTGTATTTTTTTTTTTTTTTTGAATCACTGAAACGAAAGAAACTCGCATGAATTGAGAACGCTAGAATAACGAAAACAACGAATAAATATGCTTAAACAACCACACGGAAAAATCACCAAATTTTCTTGTAACACACGTTACGAAGTCTAAGGAGTACTTTTGAGACGCTCGATGATTTCTTTTCCATGTACGAGTGAAAATTGCTCACTCGTGACTAAATCTTTTTAATTTTTTTGTTTTAGCTGGTGGCCCATATTTGTGATGACTGTCCTTTAACTGAAGTTCATTGTAAATACAAGAACTTAGGATGCCAAGAAGTGGTATGAAACAGCTTTTAGTTTATTATAAGTTGTAGGTTTGGCGGGAAGGTCGAACATTTGAAAAAGACTTTCGTTAGCTTTCTTTCTACTTACTGTATTTCCATACCACATTTAAAAATGAATTTCAATGAAATTAAATGACCCGTACTTCCCTGCCAGTGCAATCCTATAGAAAAGCATAATGAAAGCTGACGTGTGTAGGGACGAACGGGTTGACGTGAGCCATTCCGGGAAAAGCCGTTCGGTCCTCTGAACGCAACGGTCAAACGCTGCGCATAAACGAGTGTTTGAAAACAATAATACGGATTTACAAACTTGTGTCTTACGGAAAGTGTGGACGAAAAAGTTAAATTGAAACTACTCCAGTACGTAAGACAAGTGAAAGCAGGACTTTGGAGTAATATTAAATTTTGGTCAAATTTTTACGATTTTTAACGTGGACGCCGTCCTACGATAAAATGCTTATTTACTGAATTTGGTCGCGTGCGGCCCGTTTCTCGAAAGTTTCCGGTCACTTAACGGATTCGAAGCCATGTATTAAAATCAAATTTAAAGGATAGAAAAGCAGGTTATGGCAACCTAAATCAGTCCATTTTTTTTCTGGAGCTGATAATTTTTATTGTCTTATTTCAAAAAACTTTTGAAATCCCCATCTTGAATAAAAACAGAACAGCTTTAATTAGGTGCCCGTTAATTTGCGGGACTTTCGAGAAACGGGCCCCTGGACGGGAAATATTAGGCTTTCAGTCGAGAGCCACGGACCTCACTGCGCTTGGTCCGTGCATCATGACTTCGAGCTAAATTTTCCAGTCGGGCCCTCCCACTCGATCAGTCAATAAATACGTAGTATTTTTTTCATTGCTTGGTTAAAAACAAACCCAATAACCAATGGGCCATTTCAATTAAATTGTATATTTTTGGAAGTAACATTTAAATCAAAGATTGAAAATTTGAATGTTAGGATTGTTTTAATAGACTTTGATAACATCATTGTCTTTTTTCAGTTTCAAAGAGCAGAGACCAAATCTCACTTGGAATCACACATGGAAAGCCACTTGAACTTAGCTCTTTGCAGCCTTGAGATCACTCAGAATCAGGTTAGAGATCAGTCAAAGCAGATTGAGAGATTGACGGCCAAAAGTGTGGAACAAACACAGCAGATGGAGCGGGTGATGTCCACCTACAATGATCAGTCGCAGCAGTTGAATTATCAGTCACAGCAGTTGAATTATCAGTCACAGCAGTTGAATTATCAGTCACAGCAGTTGAATGACCAATCGCAGCAGATAGCCAGGTTAACGTCCACCGTGCAGGGTCTGGTGCAGCAGATGGAAAGAATGAAAAACCAGGATCAACATCAAGCTATGCAGGTAAACAAAACGACCAACGAAGCCATGGGCGGGCCCATCAAGAAAAGGGCACCTAAAGTCAAGGTTAAAAAGGGTAAGTTTCTAAACAAACTGCGGTGCTGCGTCGATGGCGGGTGTAATAAGATAACTTGGTTTTTTTTTATTACCTGAGTTGATAATATAAATTGGCCGCGCGCCGTAAAGAGTTTCTAGAGCTGAAGTTTTGACCGGTAACCCTTCGTCACAGCCAATACAGAAGTTATGGGTTGCAATTGAACGCATGTCACTGGGAAGATTGTTCCCGATCTTTAAAGTTGGCGACGGTTCTATGCGATCACTTGACAAAAGTTTTTCCACTGTTCTCCAGAAAGCCGTACTGTCATGACTATCCTGCTCGATGACGCGCCTGTTTAAGCTTCTTTAGCTTTTTTTAATCTTACCAGTGACGCGATTTCTGAAGTAGCGGTATTTTGTCCAGTTCTCTGAGAGGTGTGT
Source organism: Stylophora pistillata (assembly GCF_964205215.1). Classification (NCBI taxonomy): domain Eukaryota; kingdom Metazoa; phylum Cnidaria; class Anthozoa; order Scleractinia; family Pocilloporidae; genus Stylophora; species Stylophora pistillata. The sequence goes on from NC_142524.1 coordinate 29,435,516, forward strand.
TTTCTTATCTTTCATTAAAAATATCACGTTCCCTCATATCGCGCTTTCTATCACTGTTTCACCATGGACAACTGTTTACCCCACGCACGCGTTTATGCATGACAGGCGCGTGCCGGTTAGCAATATAATAGAAATAAAAGCCTTTTGGAAAAAATCCCGGAGATGATTAACGCTAACGTTCTCATGTTCTCCCTCAGGGACTGATGCTTCGCGCGTTAGGCTTAAATAAACACCTTTAAGATCTTCACAAAAATTTACAGGATAATAATTTGCATAGTTCCTAAATGTTTTCATTTGAGCTGGCGCTTTTTTCCAGTTCAGTTTTCGGACGCAATAAATCATCTCATGATCACTAAGACTGGCACATCAGTGAAGTCTAATTCGTGATCGTGATGTATTTCGTATGATGTTCGTTATGATTATTTACTGCTTTTGTCATACTTGATTAAAATGATTTCTCTGTTGTCGTTACAGGTGATACTGTGCAACAGGGCTTTAAGCCTGAATCAATCAATGATATTGAAGTAGGTATGAAGGTATTGTGTAGGGATGGTCGGTCTTACACGAGATTTCGAGGAACAGTCAAGTACGTCGGACATGTTTCGGAGCTAGCTAAGCAGAGATGGCTCGGCGTAGAGTTAGATCCAGATCAAGGTAAATGAGTACATGGCTCATGACGAAAGTGAATAATTTCTAAACTTGAAACTTTTAAAAGACTTTACATCGACTTCTGTATGTATCAAGTATCTTTCCTTCAGACGAAACATTTTTACACAGTGTTTAGGGAATCTCCCGGAGTAAAGCTCAAACATGGATAAGCATCACTAACATTTATTCTGAAAAACGAGGGTATTCAGCGAAGTTTAGTACCGAGATAGTTCACCCCAAGGCCAAAACCTCGTCGTTTTATGTTGAACTTTTTTCAGAAAAGCTACTCCCTTCAATCACAGTAAAACTAAACCTGCAATTAGATTAAAATTTGTCAGCGTGTATTTTAGTAGTAAATCAGGCTCGCCTTTTAAAATGATTTTTTCTTACTGTAGATACGTCCAGACTAAAAGTTTTTTCTTTACGAAAATACTGCTTATTCTTTATTTAGATTTACCGATGTTCTTTGCCTTTGGAATCTCAGGATGTTTGCTTGAAAAAAAGTACTTTACCTGGTGGGTAATGTTAGGCCTCTAGCTCAACAGAATTTTTGTCACCGAGAAATTCTTATTTGATGTATACGCTATTTGACATCGATGGTATTTCATATATTAATAAAGACAGAATTAATTCTGTAATGTTTCCATTTACCCATGCACATGTGACACTCACTAGATATATAATTTATACATATTTTGTTTTTTTTTATTAGAAATTTATGATTTAGCAAGGTTACGATTTTTATGAATATCTTTAAAGTAGCTTGAATGTAGTTTCACAGAGCCTTCGAATCTACGGTAGTTTCACAGAGGTTCCGAATGTAGTTTCACAAGGCCTTGGAATGTGGTTTCAAGGTGCCCTCAAGTAAGAATAACCTTCAGGTGTAATTTAGTTGAATTTGTGCTGCTGTCGTGTACTGTTAGACTTAGAGAGGGCTGAAGAGCTAGAGAACTTGCTCCCAGCAAGGTAGAATTGTTCGTTCTCTTTATTACCTTAAGTACATGTGCTTGGCCCTTTTATTGATGAATCGCTTTTAATCGCTTAGCTTGTCATCTAGAGCGTAAAACCCCGAAATTCACATAGTCGTTACTTTGTTTCTAGCTCGCTTCTGGATTTGCTTTTCCGTAGTGAAACATTGGGCAATTTCGTTCTTTTGTTTACTAGCTTTTCTCACTATATTTTAATGTTGTTATTGTAGCTGGAGATGCGCGTTTGTTCCAAAACGTGCCCTCTTCATTGGTTTTTTTTGTTTGCACAATTTTCGCACAGTTTGTGATAATTTCAATCTGTTTATTGCAAAACAACCTCTGTTCTTCTTGCAACTCTTGATGTTGGGCTATATTTCCTTAGTCTTGTTCTCATGTTTCGTTCGTTTTGTTTCGCTCAAGTTATAGTTTAAGTTTCATAGTTTGTCATTAAGGTCAGAACTATTTATTCGCGAATTAGTTCTTTTCCGTTCCATTTGATTTTCTTAGATTCAATCTAACATTGCATACTTGTATGTAGAATCCTCTTGTTTTTTAGTTATAGTCGTCTTACCCGTTTTGGCTGTAGCGTTTGTCATCGTTCTCAGCCGTACAGTTTATCAATCACGAGAATCGTTTGTGCCACAAGCGTCGAGTAATTTTGTCATTAGCTCTCGAGTTTCAGTCGTGTGACCACACGTCTCATCCGGTCTAACGTTATCTTTGAACGCGCATTTTCTGTTCATGTTTGCTTTATTGCATGTAATACATTAGATTATTTTATAACATAACTAAAGCAAAGCGCGCGCTCTGATTGGTTAATTCAGCATCTACTATTTTCCCATGGGTGTATGCTGCTAACGTGAGCAAATGCTAAGACTATTTTTCCGCGCGCGCTTGTTTTTTTCTGATCACGTAAGATTTCTTAAATGAGAGGGAACTCTTGATACAATGTTTCAATGTTATGTTAAAAAAACAAAAGGTAAACACCACAATTTGTTCATAGTTCTGCTGAACTCTTTCACCGGTTGTTCGATACAGAGCTTATAAAGAGGATTTTGGTCAGTATTACAGGAAGCGTGATTAAACTTTATCTTTTATCTTTAACTTTATTTTTAGACTCAAGAAGCTAGAGTCGCACTCGGCTATCGCCTCGTGCCACTCTTACGCTTCTTTCGTGCTTAGCAACCTCCCGCGTGCATCCATAACTCAATAGTACACGCTATGTTGTCCACCATTTGTTAATTGTATCATTTTTTAGGTAACATCTGTTAGCTGTTCCCGTTTAATTTGTACTGTTCACTGCCGTCTACTCCATTTTGAGTTTCTTTCTCGTGTGATGTGCCTGCTGTTTTGCTGTTAGTTTTTGTTTACGATAAATTACTTCAGAAATCCCTGAATCCTCTCCGTTCCCACTCGCTCGATCGCCGCATCCTGTTGCACTGGTTTCGTAAAAAATGACTTAGGATCTTTTTTGTTTGTTGTATGACCCTCAGTACACCAGGCAGGTGTGTATTTTCGTCGGGTTTAGTCAAGTTGTCAAGTGCTACAGAGGACGATAGATCTTTTCACTCCCAAGATCTCAGTAGCAATTCTCCTTACTGTTTCCCATACAATTCTTATGATGTTGGATAGAAGAATTTGGTATTGGATTAGCTAATAATCCCCTAATTGACACTTTCATTTATTCTCATCATTTATCTGCTTGATTTTGAGTTGATATTGTAAGGAGAAATTCTGTTTTGGTCACTCATGGGAGTTAAAGGGTTAAGAGAGTTTTAGTGACTGAAATATTTCGTATTTGATGTATTTGCCGTTTGACATAGACTGACAGATGACGTAACAGGTATAATGTTATAACAGGAACTATTAATTCTGTAACGTTTCCATTAAATCATGCATATTTGTCAGTTATTGATTTCAAAAATGAAAACGATCTTTTTCACTTGTTGTACCTCAGTGCACCTGGTAGAGGCTATTTTGTCAAGTTTGAAGAGGTTATCGAGTGCTACAGATGACAATGGCGATAACATGGCTCCTGTTTTCTCGGCCTCCTTTGTGAGAGAACAAGAAACGTCGGAACAGGCTCGTTACCATCTTGAAATGTTGATCCACTGCTTAAAGGACGCTTCGTCGACCAGTCACAGTAACTGCACCTTGGTGCACCATCAGTTTGTAAATTCAATAGATGTTAATTAAAGTAGATACTGTATGTCCTTATCTTCCAGACGTTTGTGAAAAAGACATTGTGAACTTTTTAGTTAATCGTTAATCATTAATTTTCTTTGTCAATCAATTTTGTTGATTTTTTTAAACTACAAAATTTAATTGGATACTATGTAAACTAATTGCAATTTTAAAAAGGCGAGACCGCATTATATCAGCGGTTAAATGGAAGGAAAAACGTGGATACATTTTCTGTTAGGGTCGCAGTCTTTGGGTTTCAAAATCGCAAATAGTTTGTATTGTGATCGGCAAACATTACGAGGATAAATAAAACTGTTGACGAATCTCTTAGTTCCCGGTCATTAATATTGTGATAGATTCTCTCTTTGTAGCATATCCATAGAAATAGCGTCTCATACAAATGATTAAAAAAGAACTGTGTTAAATAAACAATTAAAAGAAAACAATTTTCATTTTTAAATTTCGTTACTTTGAGCTGCACACTCTTCCCGCCCTTTATATTTCAAATAATACTAAAGAAATACGTCTAAATGACGATAAGACTCAACTTGCAACTCGTAAGGGCAGATTTTGTCGCAATACTTCAACATCAACAGATGGCAACAAAAGACTTACACTGAGTACAACCAGCACAGAATTAGTCATCGGATTCAATAGCTAATCATGCGCATCTGCGTGTAGAGAAGATATCCGTTAAGGTGTCCTAGGGTAAACTGTGATAGTTAGAGCCAGAAACTGGGAAATCTGCATAAGGGCAGCTTGCGTAATTATCTTGATCTAGTTTGATTTTCCGTTATGCTCCTTTGGATGTCACTCCAGTTTACTGAGAGAATCTCCAACCTTTCTGCCACTTTTCCTGCGTTCATTCCTTTAACTGTCCACGGAAAGTAATCTGATTGTAACTTTTTATCGTTCCTGATCGGTTGATGAAAGCTTCCACACACTGTAGATTAAAGCTTACACACACTACTGTAGAAACACTAATTTCACCATTGTCTATAACGACAAGGCATACGCGCTGTAATCAAGTGAGAGACTACATATATCTTATTAACCAAGCGCGAGGGCCGTACTGGGAGAATATTGGCCCGAGGTCTTGCGCTCGGTCGGTACAAAAAAGACCGAGGGCCGCTATTTTTCCGGTACGGTCCCGAGCAAGCTTGGTTATTAAGAGATTTATTGTACGACTGAAGTTCAAAAGGGTCACAAGTGCGGTATCATTCGGGACCATTCGGGACAGTGCCCGGTCCAATACTGAGAGAATATTGACGGGCAATAGACCATTTTGATTGGCTGATTTTAGTTATTGGCTCTCTGACTGCCCGAGTCGTGTAATAAGTAACGATTACACCACGCCTCTCACTGGTGTCAAGTTTTGAAGAAGGTTGTAGTTTGAGTTCGGTGTCGCTTGTTACTATGATTGCAATCAACATGGATAGACTTTCTGCCTTGTTACTGGGGATAAAATACAAGGTAGTTGTCTCTTTAAAGCGTACAGTTGTTGCTACAGTGATAATTTGGTTCGTATGCATCCTTAATTCTGCGATGAACTTTTAGAATTATCTGATCTTATTATGGTGCAGCGATTCCTCTTTGCTTATTGATATCCGTCTTCTGTTATACCTAGATCTTCTTCACTCTTCCACCGTCATCATCAAACGTAGGTACAGACTGTACTTCATCCACATAACCCAATAATTCCTCATGAAACTCCACCAAACGTGTCGCGATACAGGAAGGCAGTGGCCGGCGCACTGTGGCTGCAGTTGGCTTTAGTCGCTTGCTATCCGCCTCACGGAGTAGTGGAGTCTTTGTTTACTTACAGAGAAAATCTTCATTAATTTTGTTTTTAAGGCAATTTACAGGGACATTGGGTAATTTAAACTCAACCTTAAACCCGATTCTTTATCGCTGGAAAATTAGGGAAGTGCGACAAGCAGTGAAGAACATTATCAAAAATAATCCCTGTTTAAGAAATTACGTTTCCCATTCAAAGCTGTCAGGCGCCAAAGGAAAGGAAAGGAAAGGGAAGAGAAATTTATAACAATACTTTAGTAGGAGTTCTACAGCTCATATATGTCTTCACTTGCAAATCACATCTGAAGTGGTATTTATGGATTGCTTTGATTCTGTAGGTTTCTAAGTTGTCACAAACTGAAGCGGTACAAATGATGAACACTGGCGTTCGTTTGTTCCAGCGGATCAGTGTTTTTTAGAACGGAACAATGTGTCTTATGACTAAAAGGTCAGGTTGTTCTATTGTAATGCATTTGGAAATAATCTTCACCAACTTAAGACATGTACATACTTATTTGCCTTACTTTATATTTATAATGTTCGTGGCTACTTTTCTGCCAGCTAAGCAAGTAAAGGCTATTACTGCTGGATTTACGAATTACACTGAAACTTGTCTTTAGAAAAACTAATTCAATTTAAGGGCTATTTAAGACACATCTCCTACTCTGGGATGTTTTCCTTGGCATACTCGCTCTAAGCACAAAAATTCAACTAAAAATGTTCTTTTCGCCTACACCCTTTAGAACAGCAGTGCATAAAGAGACCTTAACATTTAAATATTAAATATAAGAATCTTTCTTGATGTAGCCTGGGGGTGTGCTACGCCCCAACGCTGTAAATTATGGCAGACGGTGAATGGCAAAGTGAAAGACTCACCCTTTTCACAATAAAAACCTGAATACCAGGTACAAATGCAATTACTTTAAATGCTTACAACGCTCCTGCAGGTCTTTAGAAGCGTTTTAGCTTTTAATATTGTACACTTTACTCCCGGGTATTATTCTTCCCGGGGCATAGTATTCTACGCATTTTCTGAATTCGTTGTCTTTGGAAAATTCAAATTTTCCTGTTTCCTTTCGATCCTGCACGCTGAGCCAGTTAGTGCACAAAACATATGCGTGACTTTCACGTGACGTCACAGGCATATCCAATTACAGTGTCCGCCATTACTTTGCCCCTCGGCAGCTAGGAAATGTATGTAAAGTAATGCCATTTTGGTAGTGTTTGTTAATTTTCTAGTTGAAAAGCGCTTTTATAGACCTGTAAATGTCAGTACCAGTATTTTCGAAATATGCTACATCACTGGAGGGTAATATAAAGAATCGTTACATCCAGAAAATTGAAAAAATCTATTATTCTACTATTCCAAATGAAGACTGATCGTGTTTACCGCCAGTAGAGCAGTCGGGCTTGTTCAGTTTCTTGGTTTTGGAAACAAGTCATAATACTGACGACCAGTTTAAGAACTACAGAAGTCTCGAAGCATACATCCAAGTGGCTTCTGGGTCTGAGGCGTCCGTGAAGGGAAGAATTGTTTCTAGTACGACATTAACAGCGTATGAATGTTCCTCTCGTCGATATCTGGCTTATTACAGGAAAAGATAGAAGAATTTTCTCCGCTCATTGCTTAGGCTGTAAAGCAGGTCTAGCAGAATCGTGCTCACACGTTGCCAGTGTTTTATTTTATATCGAAAGTTGGACTCGAATCAACAAAAAGTTGGCTCGTACGCAAGTAAAATGTTCATGGCTTCTTCCAACTTATGTAAGTAATGTTACCTGTGCAAGGGCAAAAGAAATTGATTTCTCTTCTGCTAAAAAGTTAAAAGAAAAACTTGACAATCACACTGAATCTTTTGATGGATACTCCAATCAAACTCGAACTACATATAATAGAGTGCAAACAACGCAGCCATTTAGTTACCCACAAAACACTAGTAATACTAAATAGTGCAATCTGTTGTTTACTATCCTTAAATTAACACTATTTTGTGCTATTTATTAATTTTTATTTTGCAGTTAAATTGTTTGCAATCTAAATGCAGGAGAAATCACTGAATTTTGTATACCAAAACATTTTTGTTGGTGTAAAATAATGTGAAATCACTTACATTGATACTTAGAATTGTATATTTTTGTCATAGAATTAGCCAGAGGTAAGAATTTAAAGACCAATGCTGCAATTTATTTTCATAAGAATATATTGACCATTTCTGAATTTTATAAATAGCATAACATATCTATTGGTGTAAAATAATGTGAAATCATTCACATTGATACATAGAATTGTACAACTTTGTCATAGAATTTACCAGATATATGAATCTAAGCACAAATACTGCACTTCATTTTTAGAGGAAAATACTGCCATTTTTGAAATAATTTTGCAAAATATTGAAAATATTTTGTTCTTGTTTTTCATATTATTTTGACAACATGCAAGATGACTTTTACTATTTAAAACATATTTGATTCAAAAATTGAATAATTTTTGTTTTTGTTGCTTTTTAGTTAAAGCCACATGCAATCACTATGAGCTAGATATTTGCCATCCTTGACATGCATTTACATCACAAATGTTCTCAATTTAAGTGTTAATTTATTTGTTAACAAGACATTTCTCTTTGCTCTTTTAGTTCACTTAATCAGCAGCTAAATAATTTTGTCCATTAGTTAGAATGGTTTTCATTAACCTGTGAAACAAAGTATGATGAGTAGAGTGTAAAGATAAAAAAAAAAACCAGAAATGGAACTATGGTGTATTACCCCAAAGTGTATTTAATGAATTGATGAAAACCATTCCACTAATAGATACCAATAATTAGTTACCATAGTGGCAATGCATATGTTGAAAGTAATCAAGCTGTAAAAAATTGTATTTAGGTATCTGCCCAAAGCGTAGGTCATTAGAAGTGGTTGGTCACTAATATATTACAAAGTTCTTGCACTACCCTTATGAAAATATTTTCCAGGACCCTACAGGATTCTATCAGGATCCCGAACAGGATTCTGTCCAGGATTAGGATCCCCATTTATAAGAGTCTTAGGATCCCACAGGATCTTGACAGGATAATCAAGGTTCCAATATCCTGTCGGATTCTGGGAAAGATTTCCACCAGGGTATTATTTTAGAAAACAATAAAAACTGACTTAAAAACTAGCTAGTCAAATGGTGCTATTGGTGGGCAAAACTTTACAAGGGCTGAACAAACTCTTAGAATATGATCTATTATGAGTACCTGGTTCTCTGTGGGACCATTTAGGTCACAACTCAAGAATTTAGTGGGGAGTGTTCTTTCTAATAGTGTATTTCCTTTGTGGTAAACCTATAACTCGCTCCACAAGGATTCCAACATTGGATATGCTTCTTGAACGCTCTACATCTACTGGGTCTAGTTGAGCTTTTCCTTTGGTGAACGCAGGAATCACTAGCTCTCTTGCTTTAACTCAACACTCTCAGAAATTGTGAATCCTCTATCTGCCATTAGTATCTCCTGGTATCAGTTTTTCTAGGATTCCAAAGTTCTCGTTTAAGAATTTATCCGAAGTTTTTCCTACCCAAGCTTCAGAAACAAAAGAGACAGTTCCTTGGGGTGTCATTCCAATCAGAATCTTAACAGTGTTATGATTCTTGTATAAAGAAAAGGTCTGAGCTCTGGCTATAAGATTTGTTGGTTTCTCAATGAAAACCTCAAAACAATCAATTATTACAGTTACCTTACGACCAAAGGTATATTGAAAACACATTGGCATAGTCTTCCATAGCTGCTCCTTTTCTGGCCAATAAATGAAGTCTGACCACCTCGAGTCCATTGCATGTATCCATGAGGTGAATATCCTTGACACACTTGTTAAGGACACCTCAAAACGGTATGCTAAATCTTGAAATAGTACATTTAACCGTAGCTTCATCAAAGTTATGATAAATTCTTGAAAGCTGTTCAAATTGGTTAAATTAGATCGTCTTGATACGTATGGTGACGTACATGTTCGAATACTACCATTAAGTACTTCAAATGGAGACAACCCGGTTTAAAGGCGAACTTTATATGAATGGAAGAGGTCCTTGTCTGGAGCATGATACACAGAGTTCTTAAATAGACATTTGAATCCTAGTGCCTGAATTCCCCTATTTCTCCTGCCTTCAGAAACTATTTCAAAGTCCTCAGTTGAAGTAGAACGATCAACCATTATGTGGACGACCGTTCGATTTCCCTTCTCTGTCTCGTTTCCGTCAGAATATCCATAGTTTGTACTGCCACAAGCCTCATCAGGGTCTAAGCTTGAAACATCGTCAGTAGATGCGCTAGCAGTGGTAAAATCTATGTTTTGTACAGCCAGACCACTTTGTTCCAGCTCTTTTTTCTAGTTAGCTGCTTCGATTTGTTGACGCTCGATGTTTCTCTTCCTGCGCTCTTTGGCCCTTTCGGCCCTCAAACTCACTTCTTCTTTGACTGTAGGTTGCTTCGCTTGTTCTTTTCCGAGGTTTAGATCTGGAACCCAGTCGATGTGATATCTATCCCAGGAGGCTGCAGCTCTTCCAGTAACAAAATGTAACCCACATACTCGTTCACTGTCGAGGATTCTCTTCGTCTCTGTAATTGCCTCGACTGATCGCTTAAATCTAGCGCCTTCTTCTCTCTCTCGTGAGCTTTTCGTGCTCTTCTCCTTGATTCAATACAATCTTGGGTATTTTATGACAGCCACGACGAATTTTCCGCTTTCAGAAGTACATACAACCACTATTTCGCACTCCGAAATGGCCGACATCCACACGTGCTTTAACTGGCTCCTACTCTACCTGCAGCTTATTGCTCTGTTTGAAGATGCTGGCTCCCCTAGGTATCGTTTAAAAATCTGTGCTCGACCTGGAGCATGCTTTGATACCTTTCGGGGCTGCACGAAAGAGGATGGATTAGATTACGAAGGATTATGCTGGTTCTACTCTCGAGATCGAGGAGGACGGCGCCATATTGGTTTCGGTGCTGGGAGAGCGTTTTGTATCTCTCACGAAACAAAACCGAACTCATCGCTGTTCCTGTCACTCATACTGCTAAGTGGAGATGTTTGTCCAAATCCTGGCCCTCATAATACCCTGGATCTGTGTGGGATTTGTACGAAGTCTGTGAAAAGCAACCAACGTGGAATCTGCTGCGACCTGTGCAATATTTGGTTCCATGTAAGACGACAATGTGTAAACATGCGGCTTGAAAGCTACAGATCTCATGCTGATAATCCTGATTTACAGTGGATATGCAATATTTGTTTGGAGCTACCAACGAACGAGAGCGATGCAAATATTTCTGTTGACGACTCCAACCCAAACATGAATCGTTCAACCGACGAATTCACTGCCATAAATAATAATCTTTACGAACAACCAGGACTAAAATTCGGGCACATCAACGTCAACGGGCTGAGGGGAAAATTATCAGAGATACATTTGTTATTGATTAAAACTAGCCTTGACATTCTCGCTATAACGGAGACCAAGCTGGCAAATGACATCACTGACGAGGAAATTAGTATCGAGGGATATTTCACTATTCGCAACGATCGCGATAGGAATGGCGGCGGCGTGCTATTGTACTATAAGGACTCCCTAGCGGCATACGAGGAGCATAAGATACAAGTCCCAAACACTATCGAAGGTGTTTGGATAAATGTTCAATGCCAATCCCAAACATGGCTATTTGCGTGTGTGTACAGACCGCCAACCGATCTTTCCTTCTATGACACATTTAATTCTATGCTTGAGAAGATCTGGTCTACACGAAAAAATATTGTAATTTTGGGCGACCTAAACTCTGACTTGTCCCCTCAAAGGTATGAAGATGCGGAATCTCATCTTGGTAGACGTCTCCTGCGCATATTAAGATCATATGGAATGAAATGTGTCATAAAAGAACCGACCAGAATTTCTGATGTAGCACAAACATTGATCGATCTGATAATTGTTAGCCACGCAGAGAAAATCACTATGGCTGGTGTGTCTCACTTGGGAATATCTGATCACAGCTTTGTGTATGCAAATCTGCGAATGAGAAAGGAAAAGAGTCCCCTGATGATTAAAATCATAAATAATTACAGATCTTTCAACCAGCAGAAATTTAGAAACGACATCGAAAGCGCCCCTTGGAGTGTATGCGAGATCTTTGACGATATTGATGATCAGGTCTGGGCATGGCAACATCTTTATCAGCGAATAGTATCTGACCATATCCCTACCAGGCAAGTGAAGATGAGGAAAAATAAACTCCCATGGATAACCAACGAAATAAGGAAAGAACAAAACAAGCGCTATCGTCTCCTCAAGCTCTACAAGGCTAATAAAGACACGCATACTTGGTCCCTATACAAAGCCACTCGAAATCGCGTCAAGAGACAAATACGTGACGCGGAAATCACTTATTGGAGAGAGCAGTTTGCAAAAGCTGAGAACAGCAAAAATTTTTGGCAAGTTGTTAGTAAGGCTCAAGGTAAAAGTGCTAGGAAGCCAATACCTCCTGTGCAAGATAGAGTCGGTACCATTCTGACAAACGACTCCGACAAGGCTGAGGAAATGAATAATTACTTTGCGAATATCGGAATAAAGCTTGCTGAAAAATTCCATCACGACTCTGGTTCCTCGATTAACCAACTTACAGCAACTATTAACCCTGTGCCACATGTCCTTGATCAAGTGTCCTTTTCCGAAGAACAAATAAAGCTGAAGTTAACTCACATCAAGCAAAAAACAGGTGGTCCCGACAAAATAATGTCCCGTGATATGGCCGAGGCAGCTGAGTCACTATTTGAAGGCCTTTTTAGTATCTTCAAAAATAGTATACAACGTGGCATTTTCCCCAGTAATTGGAAGATTGGAGAGGTAATCCCAGTATTTAAGAAGGGGACCAAATCAGACTGCGCCAATTACCGACCACTGACTATGCTTAATTTAAATAGCAAAATATTGGAGAGCATTGTTTGTGATTCCTTAGATTATCACCTTGTAACAAACGAACTTATACACTCAAATCAGTGGGGTTTCAAGAAAGGTGTCTCCACCGAATCACTACTCTTGTATCTGACCGAAGCATGGAAAAAGGCAATCGATGATGGCTACAAAGTTGGAGTTTTATTTGTTGACTTCAAGAAGGCGTTCGACACCGTCGACCATACCATCCTAAAAGACAAATTGTCCGATGTAGGTGTGTCTGGTGTGTTCTTCGAGTGGATTGCAAGCTACCTTCATGAAAGATCCCAATATGTTACTGTTAACGGTGTACGATCAAAGCTACAACAAATTGATATCGGTGTTCCACAAGGTTCTTTACTGGGTCCCAGACTCTTCACAATATATGTCAACGATTTACCGAACTCGTCCGAAACTGGGTGCATTCATATGTTTGCAGACGACACCACAATTTATTACCTTGGGAAAGGAGTCGAAGAAATCATTGATGCGTTAAATTTAATATTAAACGACTTCAAAGTGTGGTGCTGTAAAAATCACCTGACTGTTCACACTGGTAAGACCGTGGCAATGTTAATTTCCAGTCAAGTCTTTGTCGGACCAATGAGACCCCTAATGTTCGGAAACTCTCACATTTACTTCACCACCAAATCTACTTGCTTGGGTGTTGAAATTGATTATAAACTGAACTGGAAACCGCAAGTTAAAGCCCTGCACTACAAGTTTGGAGGAAAGCTAAAATTCCTTAAAAAGCTCAAAGCCCTACCATCAGGTGTACTAGAAGAAACATATTTTAAAGGGATTGTCCCAAGCATCACATACTGCATTGCTATTTGGGGGTCCTGTTCACCATCTACATTTAATGAATTGGAACATTTACACTTGAAAGCAGCCAAACTAATCCATAAACTGCCCAGCGAAACTCCTGACTCTGACGTCCTTGACCTAGTTAAATGGAAATCATTAGGCTATATTTACAAACGTAGACTCGCTTCTATAATGTATCAAGTACATTATAATAGTTTACCTGATCAACTTACTGCCCTTTTCACAAAACGCAACATTGATAGTAATTATAATCTAAGGCGTATTAATGACTTTCCGCATGTACGGTGTAACAGTGACCTTGGTAGAAATAGTGCAAGGTACAGAGGGCCCATTGTCTGGAATTTGCTGCCTAAAGCCATCAAGGATGCTTCCTCTCTACAGCTTTTTAAACAAAAACTTAGACAGGCCTCAAGGACATTAGATCGCATTCAATTCGAAAAGGAGGCCTGTGTGATAACATCAAAGCAAACGGATTTTTTATACTTTTAAGTCCTTGAAATTTCTTTACTTTTTCCTTAGAATTGTCCATATATTTAAGTAGTTCCTTTTTAGTTCCTGGCAGGTCCACACCAGCCTTTGGGTTGCCACAAACCGACCTGCCTTAACAAAAATTATATGTATGTATGTATGTATGTATGTATGTATGTATGTATGTATGTATACAATGAACCATATTCAGTAAAAGTACTATGCATCTCTTTGGTTGTTTACGCTTGAGGGGCACACTAATGGCGGATAGCAACCGTTGTCAAGTGTCATGTCACGTGGGTGAAAGTCAGGAATTGACTTTATGCAGTGCTTTTTCTTCCCCCGCCTCTGTTATTATTCACTGATTTGTTAATGCATCTTTTGCCTCACGAACATTAATTATCAAAAGGCTTACCTAGAGTCTCAGAGAGTCTGGGAATTAGGTTTGTTCCTCTGGTCGTCACGCAAGACGTACTTATTATCTCCTCCGCTTTCGTTTTGAAACCCAGATCACAATGGCGGCTGGCCAGAATGTTCCAGAACTAGGCGGCTATGAGTTCGAGTTTACAAGTGAAGTTCCTGACGATTTTGAATGTCCCGTGTGTCGATTAACAATAAAAGATCCCATACAGATTTTAGGATGTGGCCACAGACTTTGTAAGATCTGCTCAGAGAGCTTGTTTAGGTAAGGACGGATTATTGAATCGAATGCTGTAACAAGTTATAGAACGATCAGCTTTCACCAAAGCTTTGTTTGTTGGAAAGCTGAATAACAACTTGACCGGTTGAATCACTTTCCAAGGGGTATTTAAGTTTTCTTTGGCTGAAATTATCTGTTGGCTAGCTTTATCGGGCGGACAGCAAAACAAACCGATTAGCGACCGAGAACTATGATACACTTTACCTAATAATTGGTAGCTGCGTTATCATTTAGTAGTCAAATGTATAAGCAATAAGCAACATCGGACAAACTTACCGAAAAAATATGGTCATTCTAGTTTGTTTCGGTTAGATTGAATCACCCCAAAATGATTTGTATTTTCGTATGCAAATTTACCACAGTGGGTTTATTACGCAACAGTGAATATGGCTTAGCGACAAACCATAGTTAATCGATTAACTATGGACAAACAGAAGCGAAGACATGAAAGCTCATGATACATGGGGTAAAAGATTTTTAACCTTTTGCTTTTGACTGTTTGTTTGTTTTTGCATTTTCCCTTACCTCAGGAACCAATCTCCGAAATGTCCAATTGACAGAGAACACCTGTCGCGTGACAAGGTAATAATAGCGCATGTCTTATTAGTTGCTGGTCACGCAAACTAATGTGTCGATGTTCCACCTACTGTAATTATTCAGGATTCCATTAAAAGGAGAATAGCATTTATTACGAGGGGAGTATACTGCTTATGGACCCCATGTCTGACTAAGAAAATATGCACCGGCCATGGAATTTTAGCTCTAGAATTCTGAGAGAGCCGGAGAATTCTCCGATCACCGATGGCTTTTCAAAACTCACCTTTTATTACAGTAACTGCACTTTAATTTCATTTTACTACTGCCAGTCCATTTAAATACTGCTAGTTCATTGTATTACTTCCAGCCAAATTCAGGGGCATTTCTTTCTTCTCCTTTTTTCCCGCTCAAGATCTCGCTCTGTTCCTACCTTACCATAAGTCGTTCATGTCGTCGTTTACGTATATAAAATCATGATTTTTAACCACAATTATCTTGACATCGATGTAACCGGCTGATACTTTATTAGCGTTGCTGACCTTAAATATTTTTGATGTCTGTGTCTGTGTTGACAGATATTTCCAGATGCCGCTTGTCATCGTAAAATTCTGGATCTTACAGTGAAATGTTCCTATGTCGGGTGTCCTTGGACGGGAGAACTTCGTGCCGTGCAGGTATTAATATTTATGTTGTATCTGCAATCAGGTTACTCTCCATCACATCATCTACAGTCAATCACAAATTTTTGCAATTCTCTCAAACATTTTACTTTGTCTCCTGAATAATAAGCAAGCGTTGCACTTATTCCTGTTACTCTTAATCACCAAGGCAACCAGATAAAAGGTTATAGGAAGCAGATAAAGACTACTGGTAGGGCTCGACAAGACAGTTCCTTGTACAATTGTCACTGTCTGGACTGGACAGTGGTGTTATTTTAGTATTTGTAATCTGTGGAGGCATGGTTCGCAGTTTGATACAGCGGGAACAGTTTCTTCGAGTTTGATCTCCTTTGATATGTGCTTAGTTTAGTACATACATACATACATACATACATACATACGTTAGTCGACCACTCCCCATGCGGGCTTTTCAGGGCCAATTCCCACCCATCCCACCTCAGGGGAGGAAATCCACAGCACAGTAATCTCGTGCGTGTGAAATTAACGTCTCCTACCCCTAACCCTGCAGGAGACGGGGCCTACGGTTTATTCGTCCTTATCCGAAAAAACTAGAACATCTATCCATTTCTTGATTATAGAAAGGTAGCAAATTCTCCTTACTTATTTTAAGACCATGAGTATCGGTCCGTGACCATGAGTATCGGTCCGGGACCATGAGTATCGGTCCGTGACCATGAGTATCGGTCCGGGACCATGAGTATCGGTCCATGACCATGAGTATCGATCCATGACCATGAGTATCGGTCCGTGACCATGAGTATCGGTCCGTGACCATGAGTATCGGTCCCTGACCATGAGTATCGGTCCCTGACCATGAGTATCGGTCCGTGACCATGAGTATCGGTCCGTGACCATGAGTATCGGTCCTTGACCATGAGTATCGGTCCGTGACCATGAGTATCGGTCGGTGACCATGAGTATCGGTCCGTGACCATGAGTATCGGTCCGTGACCGTGAGTATCGGTCCGTGACCGTGAGTATCGGTCCGTGACCGTGAGTATCGGTCCGTGACCGTGAGTATCGGTCCGTGACCGTGAGTATCGGTCCGTGACCGTGAGTATCGGTCCGTGACCGTGAGTATCGGTCCGTGACCATGAGTATCGGTCAGTAGACGTACATTTATGATTTATTACTTATGTTAGACATATCATGACTACCGACACATCACACTTTAATTTCACATCTCTTTGCTTAGATCCTTAAAATGTCATTCAACTGTCAGTTGACCGATTATTGGGCTCTAAATTATGTCTTCCCAATCTCCTTTAGCGAGTTTTATGTCGTTTGTCGTGGCAGATTGGTTCACGATTAAACTGCAATTTATTATATCGATAATTTTTACGTAAGAAACATCAATCAGATTGCCTGTTCAAAGTGGTGGAGTGTCCAAATGCAGGATGTAAAGAGAAGCTCACCAGGCGAGATATGAACAATCACAAGAAAAGGGAATGTGTCTGGAGGAATGACAATTGTGAATTTTGTAAAGAACCATTGATCGTTAAAAACAAGCAGGTTTGTTAGCGTAAATCTATTCTTTATATAGCTTCTAGAAGGGGAACCTCCACAACTTTTGCTTTTTATCCAAAACTGGAAAAAGTGGTGATGATTTCTAATCTTTATTGTCAAAATTTTGTAGAGCTCGAGACAACTTTTCTCAGTCAAGAGAAAATTGTCATACAGAAACATCTTACAACGGTTGAGCGTAAATGCTTGGTTATTAAACTTTGATTCCTTGCTGCTAAAAATGTACGCATTTTACTCCAGCAATTTCGTTAATACGGCCTGTCTGTATTGGTCATATTTTGATAAGATGGTACGAATTTTAAATTTACTTATGCTGTAAATACGTCATTACGATTTTCTTCAGCAACATCATGAAGTCTGTCAACAGTTTCCAGTTCAATGTAACAACAATTGTGGTTTGAGGAATATTCCACGAGAAAAGGTAACATTTAATTTTCTCAGTGACCTTCGTAATTAATTCTAACGACAGACAAATTGAAAGTTCATGCAAACAGCCCGCATGGGACATAGTATTGCTTTATATGAAACACTGATAGCCCAGTCCTGTTTTATGGGAGCAATGGAAGGCGTTCCATGCTCACCATTGCAGAGAACGTGGAATATTGTTTTGGAATGTTTTCCTGGTCTCAGTCAGCGGACGTCAAGGTCGTTACCCCTGCCATGACTGAGCCTGGCTGCCAGAATTTCAGTGTAATCTAGGTAACTCCATGGTGGGAAAACAATCCACCTTGGCATTACGCTATAACAATCCCTACAAGGAAGCTTGTTCAGCTAAACTGTGCAGGGAAAATGCCTTAGAATAATAGGGAACATTTTTTATAATTTGTAGCTGAACTCAGTTTCGGGACTCATACATGTGACGATACATTTTTCGCATGCGAACTGAACTCTCGCGGACGGCACAATAATAATGGGGGAAACTAGCTCAGTAGAGCAACTCGGCAGCGAGAACGGAAACTCGTCACGATTCCCTGGTACAGGCGACTTCTTCAAGTGAACTTGTACGGACGTCAAGGTCGAGACAATCTTTCGGTTCCACTTCATTTTATTTTAAGTCAGGCCAACAACTGACATGACCTCTACTGTACTTAAGGTGGCTCGTACCAGTTTCCTCGCGCGAGGAACAGATCACTCTAGCCTCACGCGCGAGAGAAACGTGCGAAAGAAGCGCGAGATTAAAAGACGAAAATTTAAAACAAAGATGGCGACGCGAGGATTTTTTTCTACTTATGTGAGAAGTTTACCTAAGAGCTTGTAGTTGATGTGTTGAGCGGCCACTATGAATGCAGGAGATAGAAACTAAGATAACGAAGACGATTTTCGGAGAAGTAAAGGTTGCTTCACTTCACATTTAAAAGAAATATTCAACCGATATGAAATCTTGCGACGGCGAAAAAAGAAGAACTCAAGTGAAGGGTAATCTACCTGAAGTGGAAGAAGACTTTAAAACTTCAAGGAAAATAATATGATATAGCCAGAAGTCATGTGTAGGATTTTTAAGATGAGCTCGGGAGGCTGTCTTTGACGGCTGTTTAATGATTTTCTAAGCAGTAAACGTCTGTAAACATCAGATCGTTGGTGCTCGCGCGAGCACACGTAATTGTCAGCGGTAGCTAAAACAGATCATGAGCAAATGTCGATCTTATGGAATCCAGATTTTTAAATGCGCGAGAACGCGCGTGGAAATTGCTAAACTCACGAAAGCTATTGCATGAAAACAAGTCCTGTGACCCCTTCTTTTTATTGTTCCAATATGATAATAACGTCGAAAGGAATCATCAGAAAAAAATAGAAAATTCTACGGAAGGAAATTTGCGATGTGTGAAAATTGCCCTTTTTGTAGATTTTCTGAAATTCCGCTCGGTAGAATTTTTTAAAAATCTTTGTGCATTTTCCTTTTCAAGTGCCAAAAGCAATCACTGAAAAAAATCAGGGGGTCACCGGGTTAGTTTTCGAATTATTTAAGCCACAAGCTAAAAAATGCGTCTGAATAAACCTATGAAAGCGTTGCCATGGAAACTGCTAGTGATGAAATGACACTAATTTTTGGATAACCAATGATTATGTAATTCAACCCCGTAAAAGTGTTCAACTGGCCTTGGTCAGTCTTTCTGTTGTATTCTTCCAAAGTTACAAACCATCAAAAAGATGAAAACCGGTACGAGCCACCTTAAGTTGGCAATCGGAAAATCTTTACAAAGTGGTTGCTTTAAAAGTATTGAACTGGTGTGAGGTTCTATTTTTCTTTAAATTGACAATATTTGAGTAGGATTACAAAATGAACGGTAAACGTCTCTTCGAAATTAAATGATTTGTATTGAAATATTCACATGTCGAAAATGAAAGAGCAGGTTCGATAAACTTTAGGCCATTAGAAATAGGAAACATAGGAGAGAATTTACAGCTTTGATAAAGGTAAAGGTAAAGGTCTCTATTTCTCTAAACAACATACGTGTTTAGTTACAATTTTTTTAAGGTTGAAATCATTCAGGCGCCTCTGGTAGCCGTGTTTAGTCCGTAGCGATTTCACCTACCCACCCAACCCACCCCAGGGAGGACATCCATCACACAGTAATCTCGTGCGTGGGAAATTAACGTCTCCTACCCCAACCCTGCAGGAGACGGGACCTCCATTTATTCGTCCCTATCCGAGAAGACTAGAATATCTAACCATTTCTTGATGTTAAAGATAGGAAGCATATTCTTCTCAATATCGAAAAAAGTGGTAATTACAACAGAGCAACTTATAAAATAAAATTAAACTTGCAATTAAAAGTTTCCGCTTATCTAAGCAAGGTTGGTGTTACGTTTGATCATAAGAAAGGATATTGAAGTTACGAGTATAAACTCAGCTGCCAACTACCATGAGAACTAATTTTTCCAGAAAGACCAGAAGACCGCTAGAATTGAACAAGAAAAGTACCGATAGGCAGCTGTACAATGAAGACAAAGTAACAATGCAAAATCTATTTCTAAAAACTACTGTCGCTTTTCTGTATTTTTTTTTTTTGAATCACTGAAACGAAAGAAACTCGCATGAATTGAGAACGCTAGAATAACGAAAACAACGAATAAATATGCTTAAACAACCACACGGAAAAATCACCAAATTTTCTTGTAACACACGTTACGAAGTCTAAGGAGTACTTTTGAGACGCTCGATGATTTCTTTTCCATGTACGAGTGACGATTGCTCACTCGGGACTAAATCTTTTTAATTTTTTTATTTTAGCTGGTGGCCCATATTTGTGATGACTGTCCTTTAACAGAAGTTCCTTGTAAATACAAGAACTTAGGATGCCAAGAAGTGGTATGAAACAGCTTTTAGTTTATTATAAGTTGTAGGTTTGGCGGGAAGGTCGAACATTTGAAAAAGACTTTCGTTAGCTTTCTTTCTACTTACTGTATTTCCATACCAAATTTAAAAATGAATTTCAATGAAATTAAATGACCCGTACTTCCCTGCCAGTGCAATCCTATAGAAAAGCATAATGAAAGCTGACGTGTGTAGGGACGAACGGGTTGACGTGAGCCATTCCGGGAAAAGCCGTTCGGTCCTCTGAACGCAACGGTCAAACGCTGCGCATAAACGAGTGTTTGAAAACAATAATACGGATTTACAAACTTGTGTCTTACGGAAAGTGTGGACGAAAAAGTTAAATTAAAACTACTCCAATACGTAAGACAAGTGAAAGCAGGACTTTGGAGTAATATTAAATTTTGGTCAAATTTTTACGATTTTTAACGTGGACGCCGTCCTACGATAAAATGCTTATTTACTGAATTTGGTCACCTGCGGCCCGTTTCCCGAAAGTTTCCGGTCACTTAACGGATTCGAAGCCATGTATTAAAATCAAATTTAAAGGATAGAAAAGCAGGTTATGGCAACCTAAATCAGTCCATTTTTTTTTCTGGAGCTGATCATTTTTATTGTCTTATTTCAAAAAACTTTTGAAATCCCCATCTTGAATAAAAACAGAACAGCTTTAATTACGTGCCCGTTAATTTGCGGGACTTTCGAGAAACGGGCTCCTGGACGGGAAATATTAGGCTTTCAGTCGAGAGCCACGGACCTCACTGCGTTTGGTGCGTGCGTCATGACTTCGAGCTAAATTTTCCAGTCGGGCCCTCCCACTCGATCAGTCAATAAATACGTAGTATTTTTTTCATTGCTTGGTTAAAAACAAACCCAATAACCAATGGGCCATTTCAATTAAATTGTATATTTTTGGAAGTAACATTTAAATCAAAGATTGAAAATTTGAATGTTAGCATTGTTTTAATAGAGTTTGATAACATCATTGTCTTTTTTCAGTTTCAAAGAGCAGAGACCAAATCTCACTTGGAATCACACATGGAAAGCCACTTGAACTTAGCTCTTTGCAGCCTTGAGATCACTCAGAATCAGGTTAGAGATCAGTCAAAGCAGATTGAGAGATTGACGGCCAAAAGTGAAGAACAAACACAGCAGATGGAGTGGGTGATGTCCACCTACAATGATCAGTCACAGCAGTTGAATTATCAGTCACAGCAGTTGAATTATCAGTCACAGCAGTTGAATTATCAGTCACAGCAGTTGAATGATCAATCGCAGCAGATAGCCAGATTAACGTCCACCGTGCAGGGTCTGGTGCAGCAGATGGAAAGAATGAAAAACCAGGATCAATATCAAGCTATGCAGGTAAACAAAACGACCAACGAAGCCATGGGCGGGCCAAACCAGAAAGCGGCAACTAATGTCGAGGCTGACGGGGGTAAGTTCCTAAACAAACTGCGGTGCTGCGTCGATGGCGGGTGTACTAAGATAACTTGGTTTTTTTTATTACCTGAGTTGATAATATAAATTGGCTGCGCGCCGTAAAGAGTTTCTACAGCTGAAGTTTTGACCGCTAACCCTTCGTCACAGCCAATACAGAAGTTATGGGTTGCAATTGAACGCATGTCACTGGGAAGATTGTTCCCGATCTTTAAAGTTGGCGACGGTTCTATGCGATCACTTGACAAAAGTTTTTCCACTGTTCTCCAGAAAGCCGTACTGTCATGACTATCCTGCTCGATGACGCGCCTGTTATAAGCTTCTTTAGTTTTTTTTTTAATCTTACCAGTGACGCGATTTCTGAAGTAGCGGTATTTTGTCCAGTTCTCTGAGAGGTGTGTTTTCTTATCTTTCATTAAAAATATCACGTTCCCTCATATCGCGCTTTCTATCACTGTTTCATCATGGACAACTGTTTACCCCACGCATGCGTTTATGCATGACAGGCGCGTGCCGGTTAGCAATATAATAGAAATAAAAGCCTTTTGAAAAAAATTCAGGAGATGATTAACGCTAACGTTCTCATGTTCTCCCTCAGGGACTGATGCTTCGCGCGTTAGGCTTAAATAAACGTCTTTGAGATCTTCACAAAAATTTACATGATCATAATTTGCATAGTTCCTAAATGTTTTCATTTGAGCTGGCGCTTTTTTCCAGTTCAGTTTTCGGACGCAATAAATCATCTCATGATCATTAAGACTGGCACATCAGAGAAGTCTAATTCGTGATCGTGATGTATTTCGTGATGTTCGTTATGATTATTTACTGCTTTTGTCATACTTGATTAAAATGATTTCTCTGTTGTCGTTACAGGTGATACTGTGCAACAGGGCTTTAAGCCTGAATCAATCAATGATATTGAAGTAGGTATGAAGGTATTGTTTAGGGTTGGTCCGTCTAAAACGAGACTTCGAGGAACAGTCAAGTACGTCGGACATGTTTTGGGGCCACCTGCGTTGGGAGATCGTGTCGGCGTAGAGTTAGATCCAGATCAAGGTACATGAGTACATGGCTCATGACGAAAGTGAATAATTTCTAAACTTGAAACTTTTAAAAGACTTTACATCGACTTCTGTATGTATCAAGTATCTTTCCTTCAGACGAAACATTTTTACACAGTGTTTAGGGAATTGTCCCGGAGTAAAGCTCAAACATTGATAAGCATCACTAACATTTATTCTGAAGGTAGTAAAACGAGGGTACTCAGCGAAGTTTAGTACCGAGATAGTTCACCCCAAGGTCAAAACCTCGTCGTTTCATGTTGAAGTTTTTTCAGAAAAGCTACTCCCTTCAATCACAGTAAAACTAAACCTGCAATTAGATTAAAATTTGTCAGCGTGTTTTTTAGTAGTAAATCATGCTCGCCTTTTAAAATGATTTTCTCTTACTGTAGATACGTCCAGACTAAAAGTTTTTTCTTTACGAAAATAATGCTTATTCTTTATTTAGTGTTACTGACGCCACAGTACCTTGCAAGGAACGGAACATTTTTTGGAACATATTACTTTAGCTGGTGAGTAATGTTAGGTTTCTAGCTAGAGAGAATGTTTGTGAGCAATAAATTCTTATTTGATGTATGCGCTATTTTGACATCGATGGCATTTGACATGGTGATAAAGACAGAATTCTGCATCGTTTCCGTTTATACATACACATTAGATTTACCGGCGTTGGCGCACTCTAAAACCATAGGAACACTCGGTGGAAAAAAGTACTTTACCTGGTGGGTAATGTTAGGCCTCTAGCTCAACAGAATTTTTGTCACGGAGAAATTCTTATTTGATGTATACGCTATTTGACATCGATGGTATTTCATATATTAATAAAGACAAAATTAATTCTGTAATGTTTCCACTCACTAGATATATAATTTATACATGTTTTGTTTTTTTTATTAGGAATTTATGATTTAGCAAGGTTACGATGTTTATGAATATCTTTAAAGTAGCTTGAATGTAGTTTCACAGAGCCTTCGAATCTACGGTAGTTTCACAGAGCTTCCGAATGTAGAACCACAAGGCGTTGGAATGTAAGAATAACCTTCAGGTGTAATTTAGTTGAATTTGTGCTGCTGTCCTGTACTGTTAGACTTAGAGAGGGCTGAAGAGCTAGAGAACTTGCTCCCAGCAAGGTAGAATAGTTCGTTCTCTTTAATACCTTAAGTACATGTGCTTGGCCCTTTTATTGATGAATCGCTTTTAATCGCTTAGCTTGTTATCTAGAGCGTAAAACCCCGAAATTCACATAGTCATTACTTTGTTTCTAGCTCGCTTCTGGATTTGCTTTTCGGTAGTGAAACATTGGGCAATTTCGTTCTTTTGTTTACTAGCTTTTCTCACTATATTTTAATGTTTTTATTGTAGCTGGAGATGCGCGTTTGTTCCAAAACGTGCCCGCTTCATTGGTTTTTTTTGTTTGCACAATTTTCGCACAGTTTGTGAAAATTTCAATCTGTTTATTGCAAAACAACCTCTGTTCTTCTTGCAACTCTTGATGTTGGGCTATATTTCCTTAGTCTTGCTCTCATGTTTCGTTCGTTTTGTTTCGCTCAAGTTATAGTTTAAGTTTCATAGTTTGTCATTAAGATCAGAACTATTCGTTCGCGAATTAGTTCTTTTCCGTTCCATTTGATTTTCTTAGATTCAATCTAACATTACATACTTGTATGTAGAATCCTCTTGTTGTTTAGTTATAGTCGTCTTACCCGTTTTTGCTGTAGCGTTTGTCATCGTTCTCAGCCGTACAGTTTATCAATCACGAAAATCATTTGTGCCACAAGCGTCGAGTAATTTTGTCATTAGCTCTCGAGTTTCAGTCGTGTGACCACACGTCACATCCGGTCTAACGTTATCTTTGAACGCGCATTTTCTGTTCATGTTTGTTTCATTGCATGTAATACATTAGATTATTTTATAACATAACTAAAGCAAAGCGCGCGCTCTGATTGGTTAATTCAGCATCTACTATTTGCCCATGGGTGTATGCTACTAACGTGAGCAAATGCTAAGACTATTTTTCCGCGCGCGCTCGTTTTTTTCTGATCACGTAAGATTTGTTGAATAAGAGGGAACTCTTGATACAATGTTTCAATGTTATGTTAATAAAATAATTGACAGTTTCATTTATTCTCATCATTTATCTGCTTGATTTTGAGTTGATATTGTAAGGAGAAATTCTGTTTTGGTCACTTATGGGAGTTAAAGGGTTAAGAGAGTTTTAGTGACTGAAATATTTCGTATTTGATATATTTGCCGTTTGACATAGACTGACAGATGACGTAACAGGTATAATGTTATAACAGGAACTATTAATTCTGTAACGTTTTCATTAACTCATGCATATTTGTCAGTTATTGATTTCAAAAATGAAAACGATCTTTTTCACTTGTTGTACCTCAGTGCACCTGGTAGAGGCTATTTTGTCAAGTTTGAAGAGGTTATCGAGTGCTACAGATGACAATGGCGATAACATGGCTCCTGTTTTCTCGGCCTCCTTTGTGAGAGAACAAGAAACGTCGGAACATGCTCGTTACCATCTTGAAATGTTGATCCACTGCTTAAAGGACGCTTCGTCGACCAGTCACAGTAACTGCACCTTGGTGCACCATCAGTTTGTAAATTCAATAGATGTTAATTAAAGTAGATACTGTATGTCCTTATCTTCCAGACGTTTGTGAAAAAAACATTGTGAACTTTTTAGCTAATCGTTAATCATTAATTTTCTTTGTCAATCAATTTTGTTGATTTTTTTAAACTACAAAATTTAATTGGATACTATGTAAACTAATTGCAATTTTAAAAAGGCGAGACCGCATTATATCAGCGGTTAAATGGAAGGAAAAACGTGGATACATTTTCTGTTAGGGTCGCAGTCTTTGGGTTTCAAAATCGCAAATAGTTTGTATTGCGATCGGCAAACATTACGAGGATAAATAAAACTGTTGACGAATCTTTTAGTTCCCGGTCATTAATATTGTGATAGATTCTCTCTTTGTAGCATATCCATAGAAATAGCGTCTCATACAAATGATTAAAAAAGAACTGTGTTAAATAAACAATTAAAAGAAAATAATTTTCATTTTTAAATTTTGTTACTTTGAGCTGCACACTCTTCCCGCCCTTTATATTTCAAATAATACTAAAGAAATACGTCTAAATGACGATAAGACTCAACTTGCAACTCGTAAGGGCAGATTTTGTCGCAATACTTCAACATCAACAGATGGCAACAAAAGACTTACACTGAGTACAACCAGCACAAAATTAGTCATCGGATTCAATAGCTAATCATGCGCATCTGCGCGTAGAAAAGATATCCGTTAAGGTATCGTAGGGTAAACTGTGATAGTTAGAGCCAGAAACTGGGAAATCTGCATAAGGGCAGCTTGCGTAATTATCGTGATCCAGTTTGATTTTCCGTTATGCTCCTTTGGATGTCACTCCAGTTTACTGAGAGAATCTCCAACCTCTCTGCCGCTTTTCCTGCGTTCATTCCTTTAATTGTCCACGGAAAGTAATCTGATTGTAATTTTTTATCGTTCCTGATCGGTTGATGAAAGCTTCCACACACTGTAGATTAAAGCTTAAACACACTACTGTAGAAACATTAATTTCACCATTGTCCACAACGACAAGGCATACGCGCTGTTATCAAGTGATAGAGTAAGTAACGATTACACCACGCCTCTCACTGGTGTTAAGTTTTGAAGAGGGTTATAGTTTGAGTTCGGTGTCGCTTGTTACTATGACTGCAATCAACGTGGACAGACTTTCCGCCTTGTTACTGGGGATAAAATACAAGCTAGTTGTCTCTTTAAAGGGTACAGTTGTTGCTACAGTGATAATTTGGTTCGTATGCATCCTTAAATTTGCGATGAACTTTTGGCAAATTATCTGATCTTATTATGGTGTAGCGATTCCACTTTGCTTATTGATATCCGTCTTCTGTTATACCTGGATCTTCTTCACTCTTCCACCGTCATCATCAAACGCAGGTACAGACTGTACTTCATCCACAATCTGATCAACGTAACCAAACAATTCCTCATGAAACTCCACCAAACGTGTTGCGATACAGGAGGGCAGTGGCCGGCGCACTGTGGCTGCAGTTGACTTTAGACGCTTGCTATCCGCCTCACGGAGCAGTGGAGTCTTTGTTTAATTACAGCGAACAATCTTCATTAACTTTGTATTTAAGGAAATTTACAGGGATATTAGTGAATTTAAACTCAACCCTAAACCCGATTCTTTATTGCTGGAAAGTTAGGGAAGTCAGTAGATTTTCATTCATGGTCAATATAGCGAAGTGTTGTCTATCCTTTCTGGTTCACCCAGGCTGAATTCCTGGCATTCAGTGTAATGCCTGAGTGCTTCTGGGATATATAACATACTTAGCTTTTTCATTCATGGTCAATAGGGGGAAGTTTTGTTTAGGCATTTCTGGTTGACCCAGGCTGAACGGAAGTTCTGCTATTCACCGTAATGGCTTAGTGCTTCAGGGATACCTAACATTCTTATTTTCTATGACATTCACAGGTTAATCTAGGGAAGTGTTGTCTATCGGCCTTACTGGTTCACCCAGGCTGAAGTCCTGGCATTCAGTGTATTCCCTGAGCGCTTCTGGGATATTTGACATACTTAGCTTTTCATTCATGGTTAATGTAGGGAAGTATTGTCTATCCTTTCTGGTTCATCCAGGCTGAAGTTCTGGCATTCAGAGTAATGCTTGAGGTTTTCTGGGATGCACAATATGAAGAAATTCTTGTGACGCAAACTTTTCTGCTATTTGAGCTCTTCACCTATATCTACAGCAGAGCGACAGGAATAAATAGTCGTTTGAGACAAAAATTTGAAAAACAGCTTCATTTACTGTTAAAGGTCGCCCTGCAAACCGCAACGGGAAGAGAACGTCAAAACGCAAAATGCTGCCAAAAAAACTCAATAAATTACACAAGGCAAAACATTGCTGGTACATTTCTTTGCGAAGCTAGATCATGAAATTTCTCATGCGACGTTTTTGTGGGATGTAAAGACACGACGACGATTGATTTCCTGATTTCCTGACAAACTGGGTAATATGAGATAATATAAAGTATGAAACAACGCGCACAGCCTCAAGTAATCGATATACTGCATTTCCTTGAATAAGTGCCCACCCCTCGGCCATTCAAACTTGTAGCTCTGAATAAGCGCGACACAGGAACCCTTTCTTTTTCAGCTTTCATAACATTTTAAACTTTTACTACCTTAGATGAATATGTTGGGAGAGATTCTTGCTTTAAGAGTTATATTACGCCGATGTATTACCTTTCCTTTTTATATGGCTGGCTTCGAAAGCGGTGCAAGATGCAGCGAATTCTGTGAGCTGATTGGCTATTAACCCTTGCTTATTTTTCGTTTTCTGCGGTGGCCAGCATTGCAGCCATTTTGTCCTTGTGTACCCAGCAGGCAAGCTCTCGCTTGGCTCTTAACGCTTGGCTCAGGTTTGAGTCCTGCTTGGTCAATAACGCATTACTGGATCTACTACCGCGCTCCATGTTAATTTCCAAACCACCCTAGCGCACAGCGCTTGACTCAGTATTTAAAGTTGGTTTTTCGGGAAAAAGTTAACGTCCCACCCCTCTCAAGAAGCTTTTAGAAAATAAGAATTCAAGGACTTTCCAAGGATTGGTTGAATTCATTGAGGGGGGGGGGGACTTGCCTTGAAATTCACGGACTTGCAAGACGGTGCGAATCCTGTTAAAGTTCAAGGGAGTTTAAACTTGTTCGTAACATGTCATTAAACGAAAGTTGGTCCTTTGTCTGTTTAAGCTAATTTCTACTTCCTCCTCTTTCGCATTCTTCAGCTACACATTGCACGCCTGATAATTTTTCACTTCGTAAGCTTTGTCAGCTTGTTCAACATCTATCTTGATTTGAAAACAATTATTACTACCCTCGGTCTCTGTTTATTCACGATTTTAATCATCGTTGCGGAGGAGGTAGCGCAAAAAGATTTTCAACACCAGTGGCTTAATCACATCGTACCTATAATGTCTGTAATCTCTCGCAACTATCTAGAGGATTCCGGCACCAATATAGGTCATCTGAAGGCCAGTGACAAAGAATCTTATGAGTACTGCATGGATGTAGTTTAAAAAACTGGAACAGTGTGTAAACTATAAATGCGACAAAATATCAGTGAGAAAAAGTCGCCATGTATTGTGGACTCTGCGTTAAACAGCAAAAGAAATTATAGGTTGTAATACGCCGAGTTTATTCCCAATAACTGGTATCCAGATGCTCAAAAATTACAGCACCGAGCGTCAGCTGTCAAAGATTCCGAACACAGCGGAAAAAAAGTCGTCGGTTCAGGAATTTACTTTGTCTCCGATCCGAAAACAAAAATCGGGTAAAATTGATTGGAAAACAAAACACTCAGGCCACCAGTTAAATGTCGTAGTAAATAGACGTCGCAGCCTGTGTTAGTATTAATGAATTCAACTAAATCCGCAAGCATTGACTAAGAGATGTTTCTTCGACGTGACTGTATCATTAGCCGCAACACACTCCGGGCGAGCGCTTTGTCTTATCACTATTTTAAAGCGTCGACCATGTACACTTTTTTCGGATACGGCTTCTTTAATTGCCTTTTCACGCCATAGGATAATGACATGATTGTGTAAAAGTTGACGCTTCTATCAGATTAGGAGCGAAATACGATCAAAAATTTTGCCAAAGCAAGCCACTGGTATCCAGCAGAGAATGCGGACTAAAAGTACGGATTCTCTGCTGGATACCTAGATTTTTTTTGGTTGTTAACGGCGTGAGGCTCGTTATGCGGCGCGGTTATCTTACTTTGGCTATATTATAAATAGAAAAATCAAAAACTGCGTGATTCACGTAGACGTCAAGTCAGCATGAAGAAAGAAATAACTGGAAGTGACTTGGTGGAAAAGAAACTATTCTCCTGCACTGATTCGACGGTAGTTTATATTTTCAAACAGTTATAAATAAAGCGGCCTTGGAAACAGGTTTTATTTGTATCCCTACTCATTTAAGTAAAATGAGTGAGGACGGGCTGCTTATTCGAGACGGGTGCTTGTTTGATATTATGGCTCGAGGGGGGGGGGGGACATTTATTCGGAGGAGGGAGCTTATTCGAAGAAGTACGGTTCGTAATAAAATGTATATGTCGTTAGCATCCACCCAAACTTTAATTTATTCTAAGATAGAAGTAAACCATCTTTCCAAAGTCATTGAATAAAAGTAAGCGGTGTTGTAGATAAATCGTTCAGCAGATCGAGATCTCGTTAAAAAAGAAAAAGAAAACTTTGCGATGGACTCCTCACTGAAAGAGATGTAATTAGTTGCTGGCGCAAACAACTGATTCACGACTCTTAGAATAGCGAGTTAAATACACCCAATCACCGACCTAACGTTTCGGATGGTTCGAACTGACCAAAAGAAACTAACAGCATATAATATCACGGTAAAACTGACCAATCAGGTTCCACGAGCCAGAAATCAGTTTCAGACAAACAACTCTTCCCCTGACGCTGATGATGACTTCTGCTGGTTGTCGAGTCGTCAGTCTCTTTCAAAATAATCAGACCTTCCAAGGCTACTCCAATTCAAAGGATAAGATTTATTCTTCATTGCATGCTAGAAAATAAGAAACAATGTAGTTTCTTTGAAACTCTCATGTTTGATATTAGCTAGTGCGCAGTACTTCAAAACCCGAGTAATTTATATATAATCCTGAAAGTTCCGTGATTCTGAAAAATGCCGGGATTGAAAGATACTGAAAGATATCGAAAGATGAATAAAATAATACTGAGTGAATGGCACAGGATGTTTATCTTGGTTTCCACTACCAGGGAAGCTAATACTGTTTGTATTTGTGTTAATGTGATAACATTATAAATTAATTCGAAGAAATGTGCTGGGACGCTAGAATTACACATAGTTTCGACGAACAAGCTACTGTTTCATCAACAGAAAAGGAACTTTCGATATGGCTATCCTCTACAATTAATGTTTCCAGCAATAATCTGCTATGGTTCTCCAACTGTCATTTTCCTTCTTCAAGAAAGACGTCTTTATTAAAAATTCCATGAACAATTTGATCGAAAGGAAGTGGTTTCTCGAATCCACATAATTGAAATGAATACTCCGTTTTTGACATGTTTGAGCATTTATAAGCAGGTAGGTCACAATGATAAATAACCAAATGGATATATATAAACTCATTAATTCAGTTACGGGATCAATATCATAGGATGTTTGCTTTGGTTTCAACCGTCAGGAATAGTAAGACTGAGTGTATTTGTGTTAATTTGAAAACGTTATGAATTCAAAGAAATATTGTTGGACGTTGAAACTACGCCTAACTACTACAAACAAGCCGCTATTTCATCGATACTAAATGACCTTCTGACGTCTTCTGACGTCATGTCTTCTGAAATATGAGAGAAGTAAACTGCAGTGTTTAAAAAGGGCCTCTCTGTAACCTTCCTTCTTCAAGAAAGATCAGTCGTCTTTAATTAAAAATTCCGTTGAGAGCACAATGAAAAGGAAGTTGTTTCTCAAATTCACCTGCCCTAAGATAAACAATCTGATTATGACATGTTTGAGTGTTTAAATTGGGCGAAGATCAGTAAGCAGACAGCTCACAGAGATATACAACTCCAGATGAGTATACTCAAACTCATTAATTCATGTTTGTTGCTTAAAACATGACGATTTACCAAAACATTTACTGAAGATGGAGAGGCAAAAACTTACGAGCGGTTGTTTTGCTCTCGGGAATTAACTGCAGGAATTCACGGCTATCTGATATTTCTTTCGGCCTTCAATGTTTTGCTGGCCATTTGTTCATCTTTGGGAAATATTCTGATCCTAATTGCCTTGTACAAAGAGACATCTCTTCACGGACCATCCAAACTGTTTTTCCGATCCCTGGCTACAACAGATCTCCTCGTTGGCGTAATTTCTGAGCCTCTTACCATCACCTATTGGATGTCCGCCGTTAGAAAGCGATGGGATGACTGTTACAACACATTATTTACAAGCTTCATAGCAAGCTATCTTCTCTGCGGCATGTCTTTGTTGACACTGACTGCAATAAGCGTAGACAGGCTGCTCGCCATAACATTAGGACTGAAATACAAACAAGTTGTGACTGTGAAAAGAGCGTGTGCATGTGTCATCGTGTTCTGGATTGTTTCATTATCTGTGCAGCGATGTATGTGCGGAACGTCCGTATAACAATATGGTATAGCCATATAGTCATACTGGTAAGCTTTTTCACCTCCGTTTCGTCTTACACAAAGATTTTTTGGGACCTCCGTCGCCATGAAACGCAGATACGCAGCAGCATCCAGCAAGAGCAATCGAGTAACTCGAGTTCCGCTCCACTCAACATATCTCGATATAGAAAGGGAGTGTCAAGTGTAATGTGCCTGCAGTTAGCAGTAGCTGTTTGTTATCTTCCACATGGTATAATCACAGCTTTGTGGACCTATAATGGACAGTCATCGGCTATCATTGTGCTCAGACAATTCACAGTGACTCTAGTTTACTTTAATTCATCACTAAACCCGTTGCTTTACTGCTGGAAGATTAGAGAGGTGAGACAATCGGTGAAGGAATTACTCAGACGAACATTTTTTGCTGATAAATTTCAAGGTTTGAAATGATCCTCAACGTGTTTACATTCACCTTATAGAATTGATGATTTCCGATTCTTTTAATACCAATTTTTCAAGACTCAAGTCGTCAGTGATCTGTAGATGATATCACTAAACAATCTTTATTTCATTTATTAATATGACGCACAAGAGCAGGATGTATGTGTCAAATGAACAGGCGTTCTACCAATTAATTGACACTGTTAATTGCAATATACCTGGCTGACGGAAAAAAGGGTATTTTATATCCAGGGCTTGGATATGAATTTCAACTGGGAAGGTTGATGATATCCCTCAAGAGTGAGCGAAGAGAACTACTGTCAAACCTGTTTTGAGTGGCACCGTATAAAGCAGTTACCCGGCCTGTATTAAGCGGTCCTTTGTGAAAGTTCCGAATTTTTTTTACTTAGTTACTCTTATTCACCTCTTTTAAGCGGTCACCTTTCTGTAGCAGTCGGAGTCATCCTTGACAAAGTCTTAAAAGCCTGTTCGCATTGTCTTACAACTAAATTATATTGAACGTGAAAGTGGAATAACTAAAAAAAACACTAAGAATAATCTTTCAAGTAAAATTGAATCCATGTTTACCTCGCGAAATCAGTGTAAGAAGGATTTCTTGAGTGAGTTTTTGTTCATTAAGCGGTAAATTATTGGATTAAATGGCGGTTTTTACCCCATTTTGTGGACCCTGTGTTTAGCGGTGAACCTGTATTGTAATGTTTTGATATTATTCTACCGGAAGTTGTCCTAGCGGAAGTTCTAAGACATTGCAAAGGATCATGGATATTTGTATGGGCCATGCTTTCCGGTTGTCATGGCGGATGGATAAAGACTAGTTTCGTTTTATAGTTTAAATATATCTTATTAACCAAGCGCGAGGGCCGTACTGGGAGAATATCGGCCCGAGGTCTTGACAGTACGGACCGAGCGTAGCGAGGTCCGTACAAAAAAGACCGAGGGCCGATATTCTTCCAGTACGGTCCCGAGCAAGCTTGGTTAATAAGAGATTTATTACACTACTGAAGTTCAAAGGGACACAAGTGTGGTATCATTCGGGACCATTCGGGACAGTGCCCGGTCCAATACTTAGAGAATATTGGACCGGCAATAGAGCATTTTGATTGGTTGATTTTAGTTATTGGCCCTCTGACTGCCCGAATCGTGTAATAATCTGGATTATTGCGCGGCCATTCAAGTAACATCGTTACATGTATTAAGCGGTAATTCTCCGTGGGTGACCGCCACTGTAGACAGATTTTTCATCAACTTGAGAAGATGAACTCTTATTCACATGTAGACTTGTAAAGTTCTATCTATTTCATATATATTGTGTTTAGATGATAGACCACTTTAAAAGATATTTTAACAGCACCGAATGCAGTGATCACCTGCAAGAAAGCTGCTTTAATTTTCTGACGCGAAAATAGAACAGTTTCCGTTACAAAAGATGTTTTACTACTACGGAGTTGAAATCAATCTTATATTAAAAAAAAAGAAAGAAAAAACGTCGTGAAACAAAAGTGCCATGTTGATAAACACAATTACCATGATGATAACATTGATATCTTCACAGGAAAAGACATTATTGATACGCTAACTGCGCCAGGTGAAGATGTCTTGCTTTCGCTAATTTATGCCTCGAATATATTATGGATTTAGGGGCATGTATTACTTAACTTTCTTTAAAGCAATGTTCTCTGGTCCAAAAAGAATCCATACGGCATGAAAATATTCTACCATTTAGAGAACAAGATCTCTAAATAAAGACTCTCTTGCTGTTATTGATGTTGTTGTTTTTTTAATACCATTTATAACCTAACCTGTAATATAACGTAGAATTTACATCAATCCGCCTATCAATCAGTTGTTTTTCAGAAACACATATCTTAACAACCTTCCCAAGTCGAACCAAACCTCCTGGCTATGGATTTTTACTGATTCTGTTTTCTTTTCATTCTTCATAAATATACATGTGCAGTTGTTGTCAATATTTTATTTAAGACGCTATTATCATGAATATGTTACGTCATTGCAATTTTGATTGGGTACGTAGGGATTTGTTCATAGTTATATTTATCCTTGTAATGCTTCCAGATCAAAATAAAAAGTAATTCTGGATTTGAAACCCAAATAATGCGACCTGGGCAATAGAAAAATATATCCACGAATTTCCTCTCAATCAGCTGTTGATATAAATGCGGAGGAGGGTTTTAATTGGGTTAATCCATAGCCGTAAAACGGCCAAAAACTTTAGCCGTGAGGCGGAAAAATTTTAACAGATAGCCGTAAAAGAAGTTAACCGTTAAAAAATAAATTCTGGGGAAAACAGTAGAATTATATTAACCGTTAGCCGTAAAATGGCCAAAATTTTTGAAACTGTCTGCCGTAAAAGCCATCACCGCACTGAGAACCCCCATGGAGGTATCTGCTCATTACAGTTTGCGTGTTCAAACTGAGGAGTCATTTCAAACAGGTGAAATTCAGAAATGGCTTGCCTTTAATTACTCCATTAATGGCATTTTTAATTAAAGCCGTCTCACTTGAAGAGGACACGATTAAGAGGAGAGGGAGCCACTGCCGATTATTTCATTCATATGGAATAAAAAAAGGATTTATTTCGACGCTCTTGACGTCAATTTTAATGCAGATTTTCAATCATTAAAATCTGTTCAATGTTAACACCTGCTTAGAAAAAGAGGTAAAAAAAACTATTAGAAAGGTGTTTCCTTTCCTGTTAGACGAGTCTGATCTCAAATTTTCAAATTATATGACAACAATAGAGCACAAGGAATATACAAATATGGTTCTGAAATGTAAATGATAATACGGGATGAAACTATAGTCACCGAAATACGAACAAATTTGTACCAAGCAAATTCTTATTTTATTTTAAAACAGGACGAGTTATACGTCAAGCGTATTGCATATCTAATATTTAACCGATGGAAATTCCTTCTAAAAATAGATTAAGTTTCCTTTTACTCAGTTAAATGCCTCTAGCCTTACAATGTAAGTTTCGTCGATTTTTTCACACAAATTAGCAAAAAAATTTATTGTAGTTGACAAACACCACAGTTGAGAGAAATGGTAATATCAGCCTAATCTCCATCTTGCTTGATATCTTGAAATTAGAAAGTGCATCATTTGAAAAGAACACCTGTTCTCTTTCACAGTCACTACTTGCCCAAATCTGTCATATTGATGCAGGAATTTAATCGCGTTTAACACTGTTTTCTTCGAACGACGACAACTTCAGTCTTAGCAAGGAGTCCGTGAAAGGGCTGGAAATATTATAGAAGAAAGGGCCACTGTTGGAGAGAGAGTATGCGCGGCTCTAACCAAACCCCAAGCCTTCATCAATTCAAGAAAGCAACAAGGGAAGGAGGGGAAGACCATTTCCAGCCTTGCACCTCATGAGCAGCAAAGTGTGTTTCTAATTATTTCTCTCACAGATTGTCTCACTTCTCTGATCTTCCAGCAGTAAAGCAATGGGTTTAGAGCTGAATTCAAGTAAACTAAAGTCACTGTAAATTGTCTGAGCACTGTAACAGAGGACGACTTTCCACTATAGGTCCACAAAGCTGTAGTTATACCATGTGGAAGATAACAAAGAGCTACTACTAACTGCAACCACATTACACTGGACACTCCTTTTCTGTACCGAGAAATATTTAGTGGCCCTGAACTTGAGTTGCTTGATTGCTCACACTGGATAATGTTGCTGTGCACTTGAATTTCATGTTGGTGGAGTTTCCTGAAAATCATTGTATAAGACGAAACTGAGGTCACGAAACAAACAGGTATCGTTATATGGGTGCACCAAGTTGTTATGCGAGCATTATGTGCATGCAACGCGGAGCATACCGTGCAAAAAATCCAGAATACAAGAACGATCGCTCGTGCCCTGTTCAGAGTCACAGTTTGTTTGTATCTCAGTCCCAATGACAAGGCAAGAAATCTGTCCACGCTTATTGCGGTCAGCGTCAACAAAGACATGCCACAAAGAAGATAACCCACGATGATGCTCGTGAAAAATGTGTTGTAGCAGTCATCCCACCGCTTTCTGACCGCGGACATCCAGTAGGTGATAGTTAGAGGCCCGGAGATGACGCCAACGAGGAGATCAGTTAAAGCCAAGGATCGGAGAAACAGTTTGGACGGTGCGTGAAGAGATGTCTCTTTGTGAAGGGCAATCAGGATCAGAATATTCCCCAGAGATGAACAAATGGCCAGTAAGAAATTGAACACCGAAAGAAATATCAGATGGCCGTGAATTCCTGCAGTTAATTCCTGAGAGCAAAACAGCCGCTCGTAGGTTTCCCCCTCTCCATCTTCAGTAATATTTTGGTAAATCGTCATGTTTTTAAACAACAGAAATGACATACTGAATAAGTTTGTATATACTCATCTGGAGTTATATATCACTGTGAGCTGTGTGCCTATTGGTCTTCCCGTAATTTAAACCCTCAAACATGTCATAATCAGATTATTTATCTTAAGGCAGGTGAATTTGAGAAACAACTTTCTTTCAATTGTATTCTTGATGGAATTTTTAATAAAAGAGGTCTCTTTTTAAGAGGGAAAATCAAAGAGAGATTCCCTTTAAACCACTGCAGACTACATCGCTAGGAACCGCCGTAGAATATTTCAGAAAACATCAACATCGGAAGTTGGATCGAAGTCGATTGGTATTGAGGAAACAGCAACTTATTGGTCGTAATAAGTCGTAATTTCTGTGTCCAAATACAGTTCTTTGAATTCATTATTTTATCAAATTAACGCAAATAGAAACAATATATATTAGCTTCCATGGTGGTTGAAACCAAATGAAAACAAACACTGATCTCGTGATATTGATCAAGCAACTTTCGACCCATTATTCGGGGAACCTTCTGGATACAAAACTTTGTCATTTATTTTATTCCCAAGTCCACGCTTAAGTCAGCCATTAAAGCTTTTATATTGGCAATGCCTGACTGGTTGTCTTTTATTTTTTTCATTTCGTGACCAGCCCTATTAGTTTTAGTAATTTGTTTTTTCAAAGAACCTATGTTCATTCCAGTTTTATTTTGAGATACCTTGAAGAGATATTTTATCGTTGAGTCTTGTGGTTCGGGACATGCACAAGAGACCTTAGAGAACTCCGTTTTGTCGTTGACTGACATATCGCCAACGGCAGTGGAAGTCATCATCAAAGCGAAGCGACGATTGAAGAAAAATGAAGCTTTGCTGATATAACGATAACATATATACACATTCATCACTTCCTTAATGATGTCTTGTCTGGCGTTTCGAGCGTTAGCCCCCTATCAGATCTAATGACGAAAAGCTAACGTTAGAAACGTCAGCTTTTCAAACTCTCTTCGGTGCCCTGTTTACATTATCAACACAGGTGATAAAACCAAATTATGTTTTGACTCAACATTACGGTTTCTTTAGGAACTTACCCTCTATTTTTTTGTTGTTATAAACTCAGTCCAGGCGTCGAAATTCAAAATGATGAAAGGTGAAGCTCGTGAACGAGGCCTGCGAGTGAAGTTTCTATAGAGTGTGAAACTTTGTTCAATCGAGCAGTTACGGTAACAAAGCAGTGTCGGAATACTTTTTGCAGAAAGCCGACGGGTATGCCTGCAGCTAGTTTGGAATTTTGAACCTTATTTTTGTTTACGATGTTTATTTACAATTTATTTGTCTTTTCACTGTAAAGCCCCATCGGGGAGTGCTCGACAATTATTATTAACATTTTTGTTATTATTATTATTATTATTATTATTATTATTATTATTATTATGCCAATACATCTGACACTGACATTACATCGGAAAGTGCGCAAGCCAGAATTTAAGTAGTCAATTTTTTATTATGAAGCTTAGTTTACTGAATTTTTCTTTTTTTTTTTTATTTTAGAGAAGTACTTTTTGTGAAATAGTTTTTAGGAAAAATTTATTATTATTATTAAGGACGTCGATCATGTATCGTCAATTTATTTGCTGTTCTGCTGAATGAAGCTGAAGCAAAATAATGCAGACATAAGATGAATTCTGCTACTCTGTAGAACAGTTGTTAATACCGAAGAGATTCAAGACTTTTCTCTCAGCTAGAGACTTTTTAAACTTGTTTTAATATTTATACCTTAATTTTTCTTAATTTTGTTTGTTATCCTGTATTTTTACTGATTTTTTGAAATAAAAATTAATGTTTTAAATTATTATTATTATTGTTATTATTATTATTATTATTATTATTATTATTATTATTTCGGTTCCCTATCCACATTTCAGAAACGCGCAGAAGTGCTTTCTCTTTCGTATTTTATTTGGAATGTTGAGATTAAACGCGTGTAAATGCAAACACGCATGTTTACTCTCCAAGGAGTGTTCGCATTGGAGGGATGTTAATGTTTGACACCTGTATTACAGCTGTCAATCATGTGCATTTAAAAGCTCTCATTTCTATAATTTGATGATAAAAATTAACGGTAAAAAACTACGACGTTTCGAAGTCTGCATGACCTCATTATCAAGTAAAATGTTAAAACTGATGTAAAATTGTAGCTCAGAGATTATATACAAATAAAATGGGTTGATTACATTTCTATAATGCTCTCAATTAATACGTGAGCCATGATTGGTCAATTATGTAGGGCCTGCTAAATTCAAAAGTTTGTTTAAGTAGAGGATTTGAAATCCTCTCCCTCTATCTGAACCCAAAGATAAAATAAATATCTTACTAAGCCTGTTTTCTCGGTCCGCACTGTAAGTTACGGAACCTTGTTTTTTTCCGTTCGGAATTAATAGCCCGCGCGATTCGGGCTCGGGCGATTTTTCTGACGACGGACTCCTGCCAAAATCCTGCCAAAGCCGATTGCTGACACAGTTTGTCGCAAAGGTTCCCGGCTTGCTCACCTTTATGGTCTTCCAAAGACTCACAAACAGCAACTATCAATGCGACCGATACTATCATCGACTGGGACCTACAACTTCGCCCTGGCCAAGTGGCTTGAAGAGAAGCTTAAGCCCCTTTCATTAAATCAGCACACTATCTGCGATATCTTCTCCTTCGCCGAAGTGATAAGGGAAACACCACTCAACCCGAATGACATTCTCGTGTCGTATGACGTATGTGCTTTATTTACCAACGTGCCACTCGACGAGACTATTGAGATCATCGCTGAAAAAGCCTTTAAAAACAACTGGTTTAATGAAACGCATGGTCTCAACCTCACAAAGACAGGTCTTACCGAACTTTTAAGAATAGCAACCAAAGATCAGCTATTTCAGTTCGACGGTCAACTTTATGAGCAGGTGGACGGTGTGGCCATGGGCTCGCCCCTGGGACCCCTTATGGCAAACGTTTTCCTGTGCTCCATTGAAGAACAACTGGATCGCAACAACAAGTTACCAAGTTTCTACAAAAGGTACGTCGATGACACATTAGCCACGATGCCAAATATTCAAGCCGCAACAGCTTTCCTTTTAACATTGAACGAATGCCATCC
This sequence comes from Stylophora pistillata, assembly GCF_964205215.1. NCBI lineage: Eukaryota > Metazoa > Cnidaria > Anthozoa > Scleractinia > Pocilloporidae > Stylophora > Stylophora pistillata. The sequence continues at coordinate 29,475,785 of NC_142524.1, forward strand.
TGCCATACAGTTCACAATGGAAATTGCTGAAAACAACAAGCTTCCATTCCTCGGTATGATGATTGAGAAAAACGGTTGCCACCTGACAACAAGCGTATATCATAAACCAACTGATACAGGACTGCTCTTACATTACCAGAGCCATGTCGATCAGCGTTACAAAAGATCTCTGCTGAATACAATGCTGAACCGAGCTTACCGCCTGTCATCAACGAAAGAATCTTTTACGAAGGAATGCCAGCATCTCAAGCGGATGTTTACTAAGCTTAAGTACCCAGTGAAACTCATCAACTCAGCTATCGCCTGGTACACGAGTTCTACGATCCAAAGCCGTCACGAAACCCCAACTGAACTTGACGCGGCTACACAAAAACCTGTCAGAATAACTTTACCATTTAAAGACCAAAAATCGGCCGACAAAGTAAGACATCAGCTGAAAGATCTTGGCCGAAAAATCGGAACTGACCTACAACCAGTTTTCACGAGTCGTAAGATCGAGGGAAAGCTCAAGATACAAGAAGAGAAGCCCGCTTTAATTAACCACCAATGCGTTGTTTACACTTTTAAATGTGATTCGTGCGATGCGGATTATATCGGTTATACCACACGCCATCTTCATCAACGCATAGAAGAACATAAAGCCTCTGTCATTGGCAGGCATCTGAAAGAGGCCCACGGTGTAGCGTCCGCTGGCCTGGGGGAAATGTTTTCCGTTCTCAAGAAATGCCGCGGGAAAATGGACTGCCTAATTCACGAAATGTTATTCATTCGCGAACAAAAACCAAAGTTAAACACGCAGTCTGACTCAATACGTGCAAAAGTATTTATTTAAACATATACTGCACGATCTGACATGCTAAACACCCATAACAATCAACGCTCATTATTCTAATGAAGTTATCACATTTAATTTGTATATAATCTCTGAGCTACAATTTTACATCAGTTTTAACATTTTACTTGATAATGAGGTCATGCAGACTTCGAAACGTCGTAGTTTTTTACCGTTAATTTTTATCATCAAATGTATTTCTAAACATTCTCTGATTACATTTCTATAATGCTCTCAATTAATACGTGAGCCATGATTGGTCAATTATGTAGGGCCTGCTAAATTCAAAAGTTTGTTTAAGTAGAGGATTTGAAATCCTCTCCCTCTATCTGAACCCAAAGATAAAATAAATATCTTACTAAGCCTGTTTTCTCGGTCCGCACTGTAAGTTACGGAACCTTGTTTTTTTCCGTTCGGAATTAATAGCCCGCGCGATTCGGGCTCGGGCGATAAATACGAGCGGATAAACCTCGGCACGTAACTTACGGTAGGTATCAAGTTAAAATCAGTTAGTAGAGGGTACTTATCTTTTCCACTTCCCTTTAAATAATATTTGTAACTTGCATCAGCAACAATAAGTTTTTTCAAAGGAACATGTGCAATTTAGAGTACTTGTTGTGTAAGAAAAGTCCTAAGAAGCAAAGGTCCCTCAACAAATAAGTAGACGTTTAAAGATGATTTACAATGGGGACACCTGGAAGGCTTCAACATTGAAAAATAACGTTAAATTTGCATCGCCAACTCACTGCGTTAGGGGTAGACTGATGTCATCTATGACAAGCCAATGCTAGTGATATTCAAGCCCTAATGTTGATCAGCTACCTAAAATCGTGTGCGTGTTGATATTACTATTAAAAATAAGTGAATGAGCAATTCTCTATCTCTTATGCTAGATCCTAAAATTCAATTTTTTTTCGCAAAGTATCAACTTGAGCCTCTCTAAGGTGTTGCGCTTTGATAGAACAGAATTATAAATGTACAGCATTGCACGCTGTGCGTAATTTCTATTTTTTCCCAGGCCTATAGACGGGTTTTTGCGCGGTGGAAATGACAAGCGACAGAACCTCGAGGTTCTAAGGGGGGTCCAGCGGTTGGGCCCCAGGAAATTTGGGTCGTCTGACGTAGGCTTAGTGGCCTGTCACTGATGGATTATGCACTATCTCTGAGTTTTCATTGATCTGCGGTGGATTATTCAGTAGATTTGTAATTGTTTCCCTGGCAGCTTTTCGAACTTCCCTGATCGTCAAGCAATAGATAAACGGGTTGAATGTCGAATTTGCGAAAACAAGAATCGCAGTATAATGTCTGTTGAAAGAGGCAGCTGAGGATTCTTCACTGTGACGCAACAAGGCTGACATAATTCCGTGTGGCAGGTAACAACACACCAAGCTTATCTGTAGCCACAGTGCACTGAACACTGCTCTTCTATATGGAGCTATGTTCATTGGACTTGTTGGGTTTGCGTGTTGGCTAATAAGGTCTTGAACTTGTGCTTGCTGATGACGGAGGGTGACGAAAATTGTTGTGTAAGAAAACATTGAGATTAATAAACAAATCGTTGTACAAACGTACGCATACGTTAAAGGTATCTGGTAATTCCAGAAGTACAGTACAGAACATACAACTCCTACGATCCAAATAATGGCGACAGCAAAACGTGCTCGTTTTAAAGTTACAACTGGTCTGTACCTCAGTCCCAGTAATAGCGCCAGAAGCCTATCCAAGCTTATCGCTGTCGATGTAAACAAAGATACTCCACTTAAGATATAACCTGCTATGAAACTGACAACAAATGTAAGACGACACGTTCCCAAACTCCCATTTAACAAGCTTATTTCGTAAGCAGCATACATAGGCTGTGAAAAGAGCCCAACCAAAAGATCAGTTGTCGATAGGCAGCGTAACAATAGCTTGGACGGTGCATGAAGGGAAGTATCCTGACCAAGAGCGACCAAGATCAGAGCATTTCCCAGGACTGCAGTTATGGAGAAGAAGATGTTTAGACTGGAGAGCCACGTCAATTGATACCTTATTCCAGTGTTCAAAACAACGGCACATTGTTCTTCCAGTAATGTTTTTGGGCTTCCATTCCAGCTAACATTTATCTGCGCCATTTTCTGCATATAATAACATCTATTCCATAGAGCTAATAAAAACCTATACCACGGGCAAGATTTCACGATTCTTGTAAAGGTGCATTGTATTCAGATTTAGTTCATCATACGTTTTTTTGTGAAAGGTAATTTTGGTTCCTTCCGACTGGCTCCTACAATGTCAGTCCAGCCTGAGTCATATACAATAAAGAGAAAAGCTTCTGAGCAGGTGATTTTAATTACTTAACTAATTCCACCATATTGAAGTGGCTTAGAGGGGCTCTCTTACAACCTCATTTCATTTTCCTCAAAATAAACAGCTTACCTGAAAGCGACATATACACGGCAAAGCATTAAAGTGTAAAACTCTTTTCAGGCCAATTTTAGTTGTAAAAAAAAATAATATCGTCAAGCTAGGAACTGATGGGTTCCATTTTGACAAACTAACATGTCTCTTTTCTGGGTGACATTTTCAAGAATACTTTTCACTTCTCAGGCATATGCTTCCAACTTTAGACATAAAGAGTAAAACACATTGGATCAACAGCCACCGAAAAAAATTGAAGGAAACAAAACAAAACAAAGGAAAATAATGTCGGAATATTTGTAGTCTCTTTTGATATAGGTGCTCACTCGTCCATCATCATAATTTACTTGACTGAAACTTTACCTGCCGTCGACAATCTTTCTAATTTTTTCAGTGACTCAACTTCATGGTCTCTTGGTTGATTTTATCAACAAGGTCTGAAATTAACCACTAGGTTCCGAGTCGAATAACCGTAACACACCTCATTACGTTTCTTCGAATGCCATTTTTGATGTGCGACTGAGAAATTAGAGAAACTTATGAAAAGAATACGGTTGAAGACAACAGTTGTCTCAGCGGGAAATAGAAGAGTCTTGATGACCACTTGCAGATAAAAAGCGCAGCAAAGGTACTTACTCTACCCATGACATACTTAAAAGTGCACTTCCACCTTAAAATATAACCATAAAAAATTTGAAATTAGGCTGTCAGGTGCGGAATCTGCAATACCAGGGGAAAGAATAATAATATCAACCAAAAAGAACTGAATAAAAAAAAAGCAAAACAAAATAGAGGAAGTGAAATAAATTTTATATCTTTCAGTAGCTATCTGTATTTCTTAAACGTAGCTGAGGCAACTCGCTGCACAAAACTCCACAGATGGTTGATTGCCTGACTTAAGAGCAGAGTTTTTCTTGTGAGTTTCTATCACCTCGCTGTCATATGGGGGGAAATATGTAGACGAAGGGGCAAAGGAATAGCTAGAGGACATTTTGAATTGCATTTGAAGCATAATGCCATTATATGCGCTCAGAAGTAATCGATACTGGGCTTCATTGAATCCTGCACTCATGACAAAACCGGAGAATATTAACTGATAATGGCCAATTTTAATATTCCATGAATGTGACAACCTGATAATCAGAATCGACGAAGGACCACTTTAATAAAAAAAAGGGATGTACTCTTGGTTGTCAGTTTATAATAATAGTACAAGTTATCAGTTTGACGGATGAATACAATAATGGCAAAATGGAAAAACAAAAAAGTAACCGCATTGTTTGTCATGTGCTAAAAACCAATCCCTCTCCTAATGTATATAAATCAGTTTTAAAAAATCAATCATTGTCCAGATATTGCAACTATACTCGCAGTTTTCTGCTTTTTTTCCATATAATTCTTCAAGTTTCCTAGAGTCATGATTTCTTTCCGCTTTCTACCTTCTTTTCCGAGAGTCTTTAGTTGGATTTGGACCTGGATGGTTTGTATTTTCAATGCAAGGTTTTCCCTGCAATCTTTTCGATTTTTGTATCACTTTTTGTATTAGAAAATATTTTCACTTTTTGTATTAGAAAATCTTTTCAATCAGTTCCAATTTCAGTGTAAACCCTTATAATTACGATAGTCTGCATAAACCGTGGTACACTTCAGTGATATTATATTGTGGCGTCTTACCATAATGTGGCATATTCAAATGATCTAGTACAGTTAGTGAGAGCTTTCAAAACGTCAAAACTGAGCTTTTGAAAGTAAATGATTTATTTAAATGGCTAGATATCCAAAGACACTGAAACCGCACCACAAACTTAATTAACACATCACACCTTGTCTCCAAGTTTTTATAAGGTTTTGATCACTTCTGCTGTCTAGATGGAATGAAACTGAATGATTTGATGCAATGTGCAGTAACGGTTAACCAAACTCCAAACCAATCTCGGGCCGGGTTATCCCACAAAAATGAAAATTGTTTATATTCAAGAAGATCTTCCAAAGCGTTGCTGGGTTTAAGGAAGATTTTATATCAATTACATTGCAATTTCATACAGTTTTTGAGCCCAGTATTTATTCATCTTGAGAAATCATTAGCTTTTATTCTGTTGGAGCTCCTGGCGGCAGTATTGGATTCCCACAATGGCCTTTAAGGTTCAAACAATAAAAAAAAAAAAAAAGAAAACGCCATCTAAAGGAAAACGTAACTAAAAAAATTTAATTTTTCTGTAACACAACGCCGTAAGAACTATTTGGCAGACAGTATGGAGAGATCTTGGGAGTGAAAGAGTTCAGCAAAGAACATTTTAACGGTAAATCTATTGGCAAATACCACACATTTTTTTTAGAAGGCGTCTTCACTCACAGTTACACCTTAAGTCTTTCAAAGAGCTTTGACTCGGTTACACATGTGCTGACTGCGACAAGTATTGATCGAAACTCCCACGAAGAAAAGTCGAGCATTACCTCTGAAAGTCGATAGAGGCGTTTCGGTGTAATTTTTGAAGGTCAATATCAATTGGTCTGCCGTTGATATATCGATTTGTTGACATCTGAGTGAATGAGAAAATTGCATATTGTGACCTCTAACAATAGCCGTTCCGTGCTTCGCGTATCCACGACTAAAACTGACAAAAATTGTGGGTTGAAAATAACGAACTACTGGGATTCCTAAACCAGGGATCCCAGTAGATCTAGAGTTTGGTGACTGGTCGTTTTGTTCGTCCTTTGGTTTTATTGCTGTCGGTCAGTATTGCATCCACACTTGCTGCCCGACGGGCCCGATCAGTAAAACGATCCAAATTGCAACCGAAACGCGAAGGGAACACTGGACAAAAAATATGATATTTTATCGAAACTTAAACATGAAAGTTCTTTTTGATGATAAAAATAATTTCTATTGGGCAGCTATTCAAAGAATTTTCAACGTGTATTTAAGAAAAAAACAACATCACACCTGCCTTCTTCTTGTTCAGTAAATAGATAAAGGAAACTAGTGCTCATGGACATTAGATAACCCATCAACTGACGGCCTTGTTAAAACAAGTTCTGCTAAAAAAAGCAAGAAGTGGTAGGTCAAGAAGATCAAGAAGAAATAAGAAACGAAAACATTTTTGCATTAGAAAGAGATCCATAAAAAAGGTGCGATTTTAAGAAAAAAATTAAGCGTGTGATTTGCGTAAAAGTCTTGAAGATAAGTTTTGAATATCTATGGCGAGTTTATATTTAAAAAAAACGTTTTAAATTTTGAGAGAACCTAAATTATTTCGCTCTAAAGTTAACTAAATTTATTTCCTTCTTTTTTTCAATCAAAACGATAAAATCTTTCAAGTAAAACCCAGGTGGTGAAAAGAAATTGCTTCACGTTTGTTTTCAGTCTATTCAAATTGACTGACTTGTTAATCTTAAAGATGGAAAGTTCTAAGGGTATTTCATACGTTATTCAAATAACAGGAGTGTGAGTGGACCGCTTAAGTAATTAATCCTGGTGGATTCAAAAACGGAACCATACTGAGCCTGCTGACAGCCTCATATGGGACCGACGCGAACGAAATTTGCGCGAGCGATTCCGGGCAGTTTCGGCCCCTACTGAAAAAATGGAAAAACGGTTATTCTTCTTTATAGCATTAGCATGACTGAAGCCGTCTTGAGATCGTTGGAGGACGGTATGTAAAATTCCCCATCAAAATATGACAGTTAAATGTCAGCCTAATATGAAGAACTAATGAATGTGAGTGGTTAGCCAATCAGAATAGTCAACATCCCTCTCTCGAGAAGTTAAAATCTTTTTCAAGATAAGATTATTTCAAAGCAGGAGGGAATAGCCAGTTTCATTGCAGGTAGTTTTGAAAACATCAAACTTTCGCATCAACATGTCGACATCGTTTTTAAACTTAACTGGAGACGAACAGCGGAAAACACTCGGACAATTAATCTGCTCGGCTGTAGTAACAAACGCAATACCTTACCAAGTAGTATATATCGCAGCGGTTAATGTATTTCTGTCCATTACTGCAATTCTGGAAAATACTCTGATACTCTTTGCCTTACACAAGGAGTCTTCGCTGCATCCGCCATCCAAACTTCTCCTCCGAAGCTTAGCAACGACCGATTTGTGTGTGGGGCTCATTGCCCAACCTGTGTATGCCAGCTATCAGATAAGTCTCGCACAGGGACACTGGTCTGTTTGTCGCTTCAAATTCGACGTAAGTTTTTTAGCTGGTTATGTACTATGTTCAATGTCTTTGTTGACAATAGCTGCAATAAGCGTGGACAGACTTGCCGCCTTGTCTTTGGGCATCAGGTATCGACAAGTTGTAACTTTGAAACGAGCTCATATTTTTGTCGGTTCCTTTTGGGTCGTATCCCTTTGCGCCGCAGGGATCTACTTCTGGAACTACCTGCTAACAACATCGTATTGTTACATATTGATATCAGTTTGTTTAGGGACATCTGTGGTCTCCTATACCAAGATTTTCTTGGTTCTCCGTCGTCAACAAACTCAGATAGAGAATCAGAGCAATCAGGACCAAACAATAAGTCCTTTGAACATGGCTCGGTACAAAAAGGCAGTAAACAGTGCATTGTGGCTGCAAGCTGCATTAACCATTTGTTATATGCCTCACGGTGTCGTGGAAGCGTTGCTGACATTTTTGGGAACAACTTGGTATTTCGTTTTAGCACGAAATTTTACAGCATCTTTAGTTTTCATGAATTCATCGTTAAATCCGATTCTTCATTGCTGGAAAATTAAAGAAGTGAGACAATCTGTACAGGGGACAGTTCAACAACTTTATTCTTTGTTGAAAAGTCCGTTCAGTTCTCGTGTGGAATCTACGAATTCCAATTAACTATGATGTGTGTCTTAAAACAAAAATGCAGAAAGTTTGAGACAACTTTGTGCAAAGAAGTAAGATGGAGCGTTAACATAAAAGAGGCAGGTACCCCTAACAAACATTTATTAGTAATTCAGTTTACATAACTGTCAGATCTACTTTGGCTTTTCATCTCAGCAAATGTATTTATTTTCAGTGAGGGCCTTTCGAGCTCCAGCGTGGCGTATGTTTAACGGCATTATTTAGAGGTTGCTTCGCACGTTATGTCAATAGTATGACAAAACATTTATTTTACACCAGGTCACGTACATAGAACCAGCAGATGCATTCTCTGTAGATAACAAAAAATGAAATAAGGGCATAAAACTCTGAGCCAAATTGGTGTTTCACAAAGCTAAAAGAAAATTGCTCAACGAGATTCTGACGAAAAAATTGGCTTACCTTGATTCAAGATTCATGAAAGAAATTTAAATTCATATGGTACTTGTCAGTTACCCAATTTCTTCCTCTTTTTTTGTCAAATTAAGTGTAGTATTTTTCTCTCTTTTTATGTTATCATTATTATTATTCTTATTATCATTATTATTTCCATCATCATTATTATTATTATAGTTACTTCTATCACAACCTTTGCTGGGTTTCTTTTTGTGCATCAGCAGGGCGCAAACCATCCGCCCTTTTTGAGGATCCGCGCAGATCCCAACATGCAGATCTTTTGCAGCTCTCTCACAGCAGCTGCTACTGGTACTTTCTTTGTTTTCCACCATCCCCTTCTTTACTGTACCAAGCGCACCAATAACCAAAGGGGTGACTACTACAATCTCTGTTTTTTCTAGCTCCAGGCCTTTGCACTTTCTTTTCTCTTCCATTTCCTTCAGAGCGGTTTTTTTATCTGATGGGACGGTCATATCAATCAGTTTTCAGATGGAATTCATTGAATTATCGTTGTTATTATCATTATTATTATTATTATTATTATTATTATCATTATCATTATCATTATTAGTATGCAGTAAGTTAAGCTTGGATAGAATTGTAACGACCCTAACTATCCAAGAGAAGCGGGGGGGGGGGGGGGAATGAAATTAAAAGGTCACCTCTCATGCACCAAAGTAGGAATGAGATCGATTGGAAGATGCATGCAATTTAAACTGTGAAAGAAGACGGGGAAGAAAGGGATTATGAAATCTTCCTTCGCAAGTATGGGGGGGGGGGGTAAAAAAACACTGTATACTTTAAGGGAGGATCACGTAAGTGCACCGTTGTCGCAACAAAAATCCTCCCCCCTCTCCCCTCCCCCCAAGCGATAGATACCGACCGGTCCTTTATCATGTCAATAAATTATGTAGACGAGTTCTTTTAAGAACTTATTTATCAACGAATCTGATGAGAAAAACTTTCTGTCGTTTACAGGAAAAATTTTTTGTGTTGTGTTTCAAACTGAACGTGACGTCAGATTTGTCCATACAAAGGAAAAACAGCTCCTATAAGTTTTGGCCTCCCCTTATCTTTTGCTCGTATTGAGTCTGATTGGATGTTGACTCCATAAACTTGATTGCCTATTATAAAGCATTTGGCGTACTATGAAAGTGTTATTGAACTCAAAACATTAAAAAAGTTTCAGCAGATGACAAATTGCCATCAGCGTCCTTCCGCATAATCATGTTTTTGGTCTTTTTTTTGTAGCCCGCTTTAACTTAAAGACATATCATTACTGAAAACAGTATTTATTAAAGCGGCTGTGTCATTCTCAAAGTTTCTTAAAGACATATCATTACTGAAAATAGTATTCATTAAAACGGCTTTGTCATTCTCAAGTTTCGAACCTTCCTTTCAAGCGTGTAAATTACTTTTTAGGTTATTTTTTTGCTTGCTTTTACGACGTAATAAATCAACTTTACCTTCAACCCCAAGTCAAATGTGTTTAAAATTTCATGCTATGATGTTCGAACACGCGTCAGGCTACAATTAAAAGATGTTCCCTAAACCTACTTTGAAGCTCGAAAATAAAGTTTTCACAGTCTCATTTAGTTGCGCTTGAGCCACACCTAATATCTACATGCCCCAATTGAAATGTGAATTTGTGAAATCAGTTGAATAAGGACGAAAATACACTTGAAAAACTGAGCTCAAGAGATGATTATAAACATCGATAAATAGTTAAAAAAATAATTTCAAAACCCCTCGTGGTCACCCTGCACGATATATCGAAATAAGATATAAATGAATAAGTTAAAATTACACAACCTCTTCGAATGATTTTTCACTTTTTAAACAAATGCTCTTCAACTCCCATAGTTCATTCATACTGCGTATCACCCTTACATTGTCGCTTGTCTTCAGTTTGTTCATTAGAAGCTCTTGAAAATCTAACGGCTTGAGAATATCGATCTCCAATAAGGCCCCTTCCTCTTGGACAAACTGTACCATCCTTGGGTCACCTTTCGGCCGTGCGGCCAAGTCTCCATTACTTGATAGACTTCGTACGCCGGGTAATTCCCCTTTTACATCGTTCTGAGATATTGCGTTTGTCTGCCGTCTTCCTCTCTCCACATATACATCGGGGTTAAGTAATTTGTGTTTGACACGGTGGGAATCGAACGTAGCATTCCTCCGTCCAAAACGGTGGGCGTTTATTCTTGATTCGTACCCCCTATCCTCTGTCATCGTAACCTTTGACTTATCCATGGATTGCAGTGGGTCTATAGTTTGCTGATGCATCCTACTTTCAACAAAAATCAACGATAACTGGCATGTCACTTCACAACTTATATCTACTAATGCAGTTTTAAAATTAGACCCAATGACGTTAATTACCAAATATGGTATCATTGATAGGTAAACTGTTCTACTTCCGGTCACGGAAAAGTAAAGGATCCTCCAAAGTTAATTTTAAGGGTTAAGCATGAAAAACAGATTGTTTTCCAAAGTGCTTTTTTTTTCATGCGATAGGCAATGTCAATACCAAAATGCTCTAATATGATCGGTTCTCAAAAACGCTTCAGTTTGTGGCTTAATGGGCTGTTTCAAGTCCAAACCGAGTTCACAAATGTTATTGGACAGGCCAAATAGGACCGTTAAGCAGCCCATAATGATAAAACACTTGGAGCCATCAGCCAATAAAACTCAACCACCAAACTAATGCTAGCCAATCAAAATGAAGAACACTTCTAAACCAAGTGAGCAGGTTAACTGAGAGATACACATTCCGAAAAAAAAACAAACATGGACGAAATTAGCTTTATTCAGCATTTTCATCTGAAGAATAAAGTGTGGGCTTTTATATTAATTGCTTTTTTCTTTAGTTTCTCGCAATTTGTTATCGACAGAAAAGGTTGAGTCATAGAATTTAGGGAATAATCGTGCTCTTATATAAATTCATATTAGAATCGATATCAAAATCAATATCAATGAATAATCCTTTATTTTCAAATTTCAAGGAAAAAGGGCGTGCGCATGCGTAAAGATCGTTGTTTGTAACTCTATTCCTGTGTCGGTTTGCATCGTTAGCAACACACTTTAAAGCTGGGCTCTCCTAATGTCCCGTACCACCCTGCAAACGCAAATGAATGTATTTTCGATTGACTCTAGCGCTTTGTTCCTCTTTGAGAATCGACAATCAGAACTACGTCCGCGCTTGCTGTTTCAGAATGAAGCGCGAAAGGATTTGTAAGATTCAACTTTTAAACTCCGAGAAGACGTTAACCTCTAACTTCTCCCATCGATATCAATCCTTTATTGTCAAATTTCAAGGAAAAAAGGGCATGCGCATGCGCAAAGATCGTTTCTGTAACTTTATTTGTGTGTCTGTTTGCGTCGTTAGCAACTCACTTTAAAGCTGGGTTCTCCATAGCTTACAACTGCAGTAATGTTGTAGTTGTAATGAAATCTCTTTAGCTTACAATGTGTAGTATTTGCTTATTTATTAATAATACCCGCCAAGATTAGCTAATGCTATATGCGGGTTGTGTAAATTGGCTTTTAATGTTCCATGAAATAATAATAAAACAGTATAAACAGAATAAACAGTATCGTCCCGTACCACCCTGCGAACGCAAACGAACGTTCCGATTGACGCTTTGTTCCTCCTCAAGAAACGGCAATTAGAAATACGTCCGCGCTTACTATATATATCTTATTAACCAAGCGCGAGGGCCGTACTGGGAGAATATCGGCCCGAGGTCTTGACAGTATGGACCGAGTGCAGCGAGGTCTGTAAAAAAAAGAACGAGGGCCGATATTCTTCCAGTACGGTCCCGAGCAAGCTTGGTTAATAAGAGATTTATTATACGACTGAAGTTCAAAGGGACACAAGTGCGGTATCATTCGGGACCATTCGGGACAGTGCCCGGTCCAATACTTAGAGAATATTGGACCGGCAATAGAGCATTTTGATTGGTTGATTTTAGTTATTGGCCCTCTGACTGCCCGAGTCGTGTAATAATTTAGAATAAAGCACGAAAGGATTTATACAATTCAACTTTTTAACTCCAAGAAGATGCTAACCTTAACTTCAGTCCCATCGACACCAAAATCGATATCAATGCATTATCCATTAGAGTAGTGATGAAAATACTACAAAGATATTAGTCGGAGGATGTCACCTTGATGGCACATAAACACAATAAAGGACCAAGGGGGGATCCCATTACAACTCCTTCACACTGTTCGTAAAGATGGCCATCGAACTGGAAGAGTTGATCAGTGGATGCCATTCTAAGAAGTTGAGCAAGCTGATCCTTCTGTATGTTAAGATCATACGATGAGTTGAACCAGTTCTTGGTAAACGCTTTATCGACGAAGACGTTGATTGGTGTTTGAACAGGAACATTTGTACACGGTGACGTTACATCGTACGAGACAAGCATATCATCTTCAAGGACGGTATGATTGCGAATTTCTTTAGAGAAACCTAGTCTGAATTTCAGCCGTCTCTTCCCTTTACCCCAAGGGGGGCGCGGGAAAACACATCAGTGTAGTTGAAGCAGATTTATACCAGGCAGATGGTCATTTATTGTATTATGAGAGAAGGCCTATCTACGAGTTTTCATGCTATTTTTTAAATCGTTTTTAGCAAGGAGAACAAATGATTATGAATAGAAAGCCAAACAGGAGAGAACAACATCTCTTGTTTAATGATCTAAGCTCACAGACCGACTCACATGTATAGACCTAACTGGAAAGCAAATATGGCCTTGGAACGCGGTTATATAATATAGAAGCGAAATCGACCAAGTCCGCCATGATTGAAATTATGTGAAATGTTGTTACAATGTTTTTCAACCTTTCTTGTCATATTCAGAATCACTTTAATCCATAGTTTTTTCGAGTAATTATGGTTCAAGTCCCATCTGGGGCTCGGATTTTTTCTATTACACTAAAAATTATAAGACTGTTGTAATATCATGAACAAAATTAAATTTGCCATGGAAACTGTGTGACTTGTCCGAGACTCTTTCCATGCGAGGGAGTCGGACTATGAATAAACTCTTCTCCACCAACTTTTCTTTTATCAGGTTTTCGATCACCACAGAAGACCAAACAAAAAGACTGCCGAATGAAAAATATCCCCCATCATCTTTATTACCATAATAAATAGACAAATTCAGAGGAAGACTAGAAAATTAATTCCTTTGATTGAAGTCAACGAAGCTTTGTGCTACTGAAAAACGAGCATTGTGGTTTGTTGTGGAGACTACACGAAGTGTTATTTCTTGGATCTCCGTTTATTCCGATTGTACTGACAAAAAAACGTCGATCGTATTAATAATTATCTCAACATCAATAATGCTAATAATTTTCACTTTAATAGTAGTCGGTAACTTTGTGGCTATCAAGAAGTAATTACCCTGCAAATTTTTAAAAGCTAGTAAAGATTCAGTTTCTCCAAGTGTGACTGTACAAGCAGGTAATAGTCTACACAAAAAAACGCTTACCAAAAAAGGCGTCACCATTTCGTCTTTCTAAAGGTAGGATTCTATCCAAATCCTTCTCGAATTTTAAGAAAAGGTTCGTCCCTACATCATCTTCCAAGTTTTTATTTCGCGGACTGGCGTCAAGTGATTCCTACGTAGGTTCACCGTGTTGATACATCCGGTTGTCTTACAGTGGATTTTTGCGAAGGATGAACTTTAGAACTTGTGTGACTTTGCACAACAAGTTCAGTTTATCAGGTTACGTGCGTTGCTCTTTTTCAAGAACTGGAGGCGATAGGGACAAACAGACTACTCGCCTTGTTTCTGTAGTTGAGATACAGACAATTGTGATCTTACACGTACGTTTGTGGTCTCAACCGCCTTTTGGATTGTGTCAACCATTGCAGTAGCAATGTACTTTTAACATCTTTGATAAACCTCTGGTATGGTTAAATGACTTCAACAACAATGGCGGTTCGTAGGCAACCAGTCTCAATCTTGCTACGCAGATCTTGCTCCCGCTTCGCCATTACTACTCCCAGGTTCAAAGCCACATTCACCGTTAACTGAACCAAACACACTCAAACAGTACAAGGTTAATATAATCATTATTTTCATATACCATTACACTTCACTGCAGCATAATTACTTTTTGTTTTTTGTTTTGTTTTTTTTTTTTGTTGGGGGGGGGGGTAGGGGTGATCATTATCAACTCACATTCCCTTGTAGTGGTTCTAAAGGAATAAGGCCACTGCCGAAAACGAGGTTCGTTAACAAATATTCAACCAAACGACTAATCTCTGTCAACTACATGTAAAAATTCCCCTTTAAACCGTGAAAGAACTTTCAAATATCTCTTTATCAAGAAAAGCAAACACCATAGAGGATTGAACACAGCAGCAAAGAGAAAACGGATTGATGATGGCGACGCGTTCTAAACGGCAAACTCTAAAGGTTTAGTATATACATGAACAGTGTCCTACTCAGTCAAATTGCCGTCTTCTTTTCCTTAATACGTACAGTCATAAACGTACCCATCTCTAAATGCGCTGCCGTTAAAAAGTAAGTGAACTTATTTACGTATAAGTTGAGAACAATTGATGAACTAAACTATAGAGTAAAATACAATGTCTCTGAAAGGAACGAGGACTGGGTACACTATTTTAATCATGGCTCCTAATTTCTCCTTACTGTAATGGTATCATTCTTGAATCACATGTAAAAGTCATGGGAATAAATGCAATGATCACCTATTGAAGAAGAGTAGTAAAGGGGGGGGGTCAGGATCACGTTTCACAGAAAATAATTGATCCTTTCACAATTCACGGGAAATAACATTACTGTTGAAACTTTAACCAATCACGACGAATTAAATACTTCTTTCTCATTTCACGGAGAATTATTTTGGAAAATCCCGGTTCACGGCTACTAATGAAATCACGATTCACGAGAAAGAAAACGAGCCATTTCACGTTTCACGGGGAAAAAAAGTAGGCCATTCACAAGTCACGAAAATACCCTTTACCACCCTCTTGAAGAAGCTTCTGATTGTTGAACAAATTCTCCTTGTCAGTACCATTGGAAACATGTAGAGAACAGTATGGAGAATATCAATATTAACGTTAGGGTGCTAAGGGTAAATGGAGCCAGAAATTACACTGGTAATATACACTGGTACAGTTTCTTATTGTTATTACAACAATGGTTATTGTCATTCAGTTATTTACATGAAGTGTTTGGCACTGTGTTATCAACCTTGCAGCTTAACGTGTACACATGTTCAGCTATAAAAGTGAAATAGGACAATTTTTTTCTTAAACCGAAGTCTGTCTGTAATTTGATGTGTCCAAGACTTGTTTCCCACACATGGCACAAATTCCTGAAAGAGACAACATCCATTGGTCATAAATTAGACAACAGGTTTGAAATGGGTGGCAAAAGATGTTAGATATAGCTCCATGACTGGTTAAGGGAACTTGCACCACATTAACCAATCAAATGTTAAACTACACCAAACTGTGACTTGGTCTCTTGTGTTCTAATTGGTCACTCTGGGTATTTCTCTTTGTTCTGCATGGCCATTGTGGATACTTTGGTTTTCGTTTTAAGACATTTCCATAAAATAGCACATGTCCCACTGACCTTGACAAATTAATAACATCCTTCCTTGCAAAACAACCAATCTCATATTTTTTCATCTCTTTTTAATCATTTACAAACACACCCTTTATACAGCCCCATTCTCCATCCTGAATACAGTTCTTGGATAAAGAATACAATGGCAAAAACAATAGATTGCATTTGGGACTAGGACTTTGTTTACAGTGGTATGGGGTTATATGATTGGAAATCTTCCCAAATAATAAAGTAAATATTTGAAGACAATTCTCATTTTCAGATTTTAGATGTTTGAATTTCTTTTTTTTGCACTTTTTGGGGGTACAGCATGGTACAATACTGAGTCTGAAGTAATGAAAATTGAAATAGAACAATAAACAGATAAAATTGAGCCACGATTAACATTTACATGTGAAAAACACAAACAAACCTTTCTTGTATGCACAGCCTGTTGAAGTGAAAAAAAAAAAATAGAAACATCAAATTACATGAAACTTGTCCACTAGGCAAATAACAGACTGACCACAATTTCCAATCATCTTTAACCTTACTTATCAGAGAAATGATGTCAATAATTTTCAAAACTAAATTGAAACTACAAGCCACAGCTGAGTGGTTTCACTGCAAAGTTTTGAACATAATTGTTGGTACTCTTTAAGACATCTTCAAAATTTAAAAATGTCCTCAGAAGTCTCCAGGTATGATCAGGTAGTATTTCATTCTTCTTAAAAAACCTCAAGCTTAAGATGCAGAGACATGGTTACTGGTACAAAGGAAGGTTCAAAAAGTTTAAAAGCTGAAAATGGTCCTAGAAACCACACAGAATCTTCAAGTGACATCCTTCCTCGATCACCATCAGGGCCCAGTTGTATAGGTGGTTTGCACGTTATGTCACTGCCACCATGTTGGTGGACGTAAACAATAGATATCTCATTAGCTCTCTTTGTTCGTCCACCAGCATTTGTTCTTTTCAGCATTGTTACCTGTGTCTCTAGAGATTGGTTGCAAACCACCTATAAAGGGGAGGTAAAGTTATCCAATGGATAAAACACCATCCAGGGGATGCATTATACCAAAATGTGCTGCACTATCCACAGAATAGCAATTAATCCTGTGGATTACATTATTCAACCTTGGACAACTGGGGCCAGGCTGCGTAATAGACAAAAAAACACTGCTCTCTAGTTGTTAAAAAAACACAAGGTCACAATAAATCTTCTTTAAGCAAGAATCCCACATACTTTGACAGTAGTGTGAATGTGCCTGATGGACAGTCTGTTTACATATTCTGCACTTATTGAAGGTTGTATATGGGTTAAATCTGAAATCAAACAAAAAAAGAGAGAACCGTCAGCTTGTCTTATGTTCAACTGACTGAGTAAATGGTGTTCTTAAGGTTTAACTATAAAATCCAATTGTTGCTTGTCAAGCTTAATTTATGAATAAATGTAACTTTGAAGTGTTTCAACCATTCTTTAAGACATAGTTAAGAGATTCATGGTATCGTTTACGCTAACCATTCCAATCATCACAATTTTGCAATGTTAGCATTTATATCGGCCTCGAACACTAACAACAGTATGTACAACTGGACTTTCATTTCGAGTATGTGCAATCGATCCCTCACCTGTTCTTTTTTTGTGTGAGAAGTTTGTTTTCGTTAACTTTCCTTCCTCCACCCTCTAAACATTGAATGGAAAGGCAGATTATTCAATTTTAGTAAGGAAGTATCGATACAGATCAAGAAAATCGGTCTGTCTACTCACTTTTACTAAATGTTCAGCCATTCGTTTAATCTTCATGTTTAGAAGTACTCATTCTGTAATTCATGAATCGAACACTTGTCCTCAAGGTGTAGTTATGTTTATTACCTGTCGTGTTTCTTGCTCCAGATTTCCACGGATCGGGGCAAATCACTTTCCCGAGTTTTTTCTGACCTGCGTCGTGAAAGCAGTAACAACCAAATTAACAGTTGTAAAGTTCACGGAGAAAGCCCATCCTAAACCCGACTTACGTCATTATGTTAAACATCTGGCTATCAATTAGGAAACAGAAATATCTTACATTTATCGCACACCATCTTTTGTGGAAAAAATCGTATTTCTTGTGGGGGAATTCGAAGCTTCAGTAAGATTAAGACGAAAGTGCTCTATTTGGGTAACGAAATTTAAATTACGTCATGTCAAACTACACCAAATGCATCCTAAGCCCCAGACTTCCCTCTCCCAATGTTGATGTCTCTCTGCTGATAGTTGGGCCTTGCTAGAAACTATTGTGCCATTTTGAAATGCCAATTGAAGGAAAACATGAAATGATTACTAAAAACTTGTTTGTTTAAAAAACATTAATGTCCAGATTAGGGTGCTACATTAGACCTCCTGTAGTCTCTCTAGTCATAAATTTACTCCCTTCTAAAGACTACAGCACTTCTATTCTAGGAGTTAGGGGTAGGAGTGGGGGAAAGGGTAGGGCGTGAGGGTTAAAGTTATGATGTCACATCCTGTATATGCTACATTCTGTAAAGAAGCAAGGGGGCTGATTCAGTTTAAAAGCCTGGCCCTGGTTGTTCAAATGTTGGATAGTGCTGCCCACTGGATTATTCACTATCTAGTGGATAAGTACTGGGACAGCTTATTCCACCATCCACTGGATATACATTTATCTGGTGGGTAGCCCTATCCAGCCTTGGAACAACTGAGGCCAGTATGGTAAATTCATGAATTACTCTTGAAGTTAATCCAGCATTTTGCTTACAGTTACAGTTTTGTTTCAATTTGACGATTGATTTCTCTAAGAGGATAATGTTTGTCTGGAAATTGGCAACATTAGTAATTGTAATTGGGCAATGGTGGCATTTGGTACTATTGACTGTCCTCTTATTATCATTGACAAACCAGCCTAAACTCTTGTATTTCAAAATCCAGTCTGGCAAATTAATAGTCCTGGTTAATCCAGTTTTGTGCATACAGTTTTGTAACAGTTTGAAGAATCAAAACCATTAGGACTATTAAGATTCTAGTCACACCTTAAAAGAAGAATGCTTGTCTTTTTAGTGATTTTATTGAATTGTAAGTGCTGGTATGATGTTCTGCAACAAAGTTAGAATGTTTTGCTTCCAAGTTATGTAACATTTTTCATTGAACAAGTTTCTTTTTATTTCAATATTACACTTTAATCCAAATACATGTGTGACAGTTTGGTATCATTAAGTAGGTGCTGTAGTGAACCTGCTCTAAGCAAATTCTCACTTTGAAAGATCTTGACATGCCTCAACACAAAAAAGGAATGCAAACCTTAATTTCTTTACTTTTGGAACACCAATAAATTTGAAGTTCTCACTGCATTGAACTGATTAACTCTTGAAGTGGTGGAACATTTCTATAAGAGCAGTTAACCTCAGTGTGGTGTCACACCTAGACATCTTCCCAGTCATCCACATCCAAAGGAGTTTTATGGACTTGTCTCAAACTTCAAAAAAGTATTATTTTGTGGTGTGAAATTCCTAGAATCCCAGGCGTTTAAGCAGTGTAAAAACTTCATCTTTGTAACTTCCTCGTATTATTACTTGGCTTGTTAGTTCATTTCCTGAGGTTATAATATCATTTCCGAGATGACTTTTCAGACATTCTTCTAATGCCTAGCAAGGAAACAAGGAAATGAACACTGATGATATTTTAGACTCATTTAGAACACTATTCAATGAATTACATAAATACTAAGGACATGATTACAATTTAATTATTGCAATGTGAGTAAATAATGTAATTTATCTAAAAAGAAACAGGTTCTAAATTACCAGATGTTAGCATCTCTGACTCTTTTAATAAAGTTGTTTTCTATTCATGTCATTTCTCAAATCATTTTATCGCTCATTATTCAATCCCTAAATTGTAATGGATCAGGAAGATTTTGTCAAGGTAACATACAAGTCTATGAACTACTAACAAAATCAATCATGCAGTTAAACAAAAAATTTTAGTGGAGTTGAAAAAATACCTTAACTACTCAATGCCTTCATCTTTTACTTCACTGAATTGAAGTACATTAGGCTTTTCAACAGCTTTGTATAATAGTGGGTCATTTGTGCAATGACCCTGAGAAATATTCTAATGACTGATACTCAAGTAATTACCTTTAGATCTCCTTTGACCCTCTTTATTATTGTTAACTTGCGAGTTCCTCCACTTCTATAATCTGTATATACTGGAATGTTATTGTATTTGCTTCTTTTAATGAAGAAAGGCAAGTCTGGCTTTTCTGAAAGATACAGAGAAAGGTGAGTGTACTTGGGGAATTAATGCACCTATCAATGGTTTGCCCCAGGATGGGGGGAGGGGACAAGCCACCCATGGGAAATTGACAGAGAGGAACCCCCTTAGGTAGGAATTTAGATATCTACACACTTCCTCTGGGTAAGAAATTTGACCTGACTGAGTGACATTAAACACTAAGAGTGACTAGCATACATACATACATACGTTAATTGACCACTCCCCATGGGGGCTTTTCAGGGCCAATTCCCACCCATCATACCCCAGGGGAGGACGTCCACTATACAGTAATCTCGTGCGTGGGAAATTAACGTCTCCTACCCCTAACCCTGCAGGAGACGGGGCGTACAGTTTATTTGTCCTTATCCGAGAAGACTAGAATATCTATCCATTTCTTGATTATAGAAAGGTAGCAAATTCTTCTCGCTTATTTTAAGACCATGAGTATCAGTCTGGCCGGGGCTCAAACCCTTGACCTCCCGCACAACACAATCCAGCGCTCTAACCAATTGATCTAACCAGGAGGCGGTTAGCTCAATTGGCTCAAATTACTGTTCTCCAAACAGTATCACCCCTGAATTTAACAAATGGTAAACACCACACCGTACACTATTGAGTTATGGATGCACGCGGGAGGTTGCTAAGCACGAAAGAAGCGTAAGAGTCGTTCTAGGCGATAGCCGAGAGCGACTCTAGCTTCTTGAGTGCTTAGCAACCTCCCAAGTGCATCCATAACTCAATAGTGTACGCTGTGGTGTTTACCATTTGTTTTATAACATAACATTAACACACTTTAGCTAGAGTTCCCTTTTATTTAACAAATCTTACGTGACCAGAAAAAAACAAGCGCGCGCGGAAAAATAGTCTTTGCATTTGCTCACGTCAGCAGCGTACACCCATGGGCAAATGGGGGACGCTAATTTGACCAATCAGAGTGCGCGCTTTACTTTGGTTATGTTATAATACTAATTAAGGTCAGGAAAATAAAAGAAATGATCACCAATTAAAGAAGCTCTTGATTGTTGAACAAATTCTCTCTATCAACACTTAAAGAAATATACAGAGAACAGCCTGTAGAATATGCATACTGATGGTGCATGACAGGGTGGAAAGGATTAAGGAAGAGAACTAGGCACATTTCAACGCACAAT
Source organism: Stylophora pistillata (assembly GCF_964205215.1). Classification (NCBI taxonomy): domain Eukaryota; kingdom Metazoa; phylum Cnidaria; class Anthozoa; order Scleractinia; family Pocilloporidae; genus Stylophora; species Stylophora pistillata. The sequence goes on from NC_142524.1 coordinate 29,497,295, forward strand.
TGCTAAACTGAACAAAAAATCCTAACCAGTAGCAGGAGGAACCCATCCACTGGGTGATGCTTCAATCTGTTTAAGTCTCTCTGGCTTGAATTCATAGCTAATTCTATCCGTGTGAACCAATCTTCTGAAATAATAAAGCGTACACTGAAAAAAAAAAGTGAATGAAAGAAATAAGTAAATAAAATTCTGCAAAAACAAATAAATACGATCTTAACCTTAGCTGGTCCTATTGCAGTTGGAGATTGAAGAGCTGGATTTGAAGAAATAAAAGATCTGCAAACTTTACTCATTGCAGTAGCTAAGGAGGCCGCCATCTTTAATCACTGGTAAAGACCACATATCTGTAGAAACATTGATTACACGGCTGACATTCTTATCGCAGGCTCTATTCCCAGTGATCATTTCGCGCCATGCGTCAAATGAATGCGCATTGCGTTTTACCTTCCTTTTCGTAAATTTGGTTGCACCACCACGTGTAATCGGTAAGAACGATGGGATAAATTCGCTTTATTTACATCAATGGGAGTCCATTAGTGAGTTTTCTATCAGGAAAATGTATTGAATAATTATTGCTGTTTCTTTTGGCGATAGATTATTCAAGATGCAGCTATTTGTTCGCGGACAAAACCTTCATACTTTCGATGTCACTGGCACGGAGAGTGTCCAGTACCTCAAGAATGAAATCTCCTTTGCTGAGGGAATCTCTGTCGATGAACAGGTTCTTTTCTACGCTGGGCGACCTCTAGAGGACGAACTGAGCCTTGAGGATTGTGGAGTAGTTGATCTGGCTACTTTGGAAGTCGGGCTTCGCTTGCACGGAGGTATAACCTTAAATCGATTTGTGTATATTTTGCCAGATCACTTTTTCTGTTTTTCACAGAGCTAGATTATGTCTGTCACATTTTTTAGACTCTTTGAAAGCAGAATGTTATTTTTTTCTCAAAAATCTATCAGTTGATTTAAGTGGTAAGCTTGCATTCTTCCTGGTTGCCGCGAGTCAGGGAAATTTTCAGGGAAAACCAACAATTTTCAGCTCTACGGTCGTTAAATAGTCAGGAAATTTAATTTTTGAGTAATTGAGAATTCTAGGCCAGAAGAAATTGAAAAGTGAGGAAACAGTTCACGTCATTTTAGTACGACTCAGCAGTTTTTCCTTCCTTTAATGTTTTTGTGGCACTGTGACACAAATTATTTATTTCAAATATTTGTTGAAAATTTATCAGCGGATGGAAAGACGATTGTAACGTGCTGGTCGTTACTGCTGCTCTGTGTGGGATTTTGAATCATTCAATCTATGAAATTCTGTGTCTACAGCAAGTGAAAAACTACAGTCTGTGGGAGCCAATACCTTTCTAATTGTGTAAGAGAGTAGATTTGAGCAAATTAGAGTAATCATCTCCTATCACTGTAATGTCATCTGTGGATCTTTGAAGTAAATTGAGTTTTTTTTGTGTGTGTGTGGTATGGTGGCTGTTAGATTTTTTTTTTTTAGTTTATGATGCACTACATTAGACTCCCACCCTCAGCTCATATTCTAATAAAAAGCAGGGGAACACCTTAATATAATTCTGCATGCTCCTTTAGAGTCGCATCAATCCTCACAATGGTACCTACAGTATATTTTAAGGTGAATGAAGAAAGGGGATGAGTTTCATAAGAAACTCTAGTGTTGCTCAGGTAGGAGTAACAAGGTCATTTGGGTTTTATCACAACTGAGTTGATAATGTAGATTGGCCATCATAAAGAGTTCAAAGCCAATATTTTGAGCACAAGCCCTTTGTCAGAGCAAGTGGCAAAGGCTAACACTTGAAACATCAGCTGACATTTCGAGTGTTAGCCCTTTGTCATTCGCTCTGATGAAGGGCTAATGCTCGAAATGTCAGCTTTTTTATTCGTTACATTGGCCAGTTTACAATTTCAACTTAGTTGATAGAACCAAATTACCTTGTTAACCCCACCGATGCAGCACCACAGTTTCTTTAGAAACTTTCAGCCTTTACTCAAAACATCATCTTTGAAACTCTTTACAGTGGTCAATTTACATAAGCAACTCAGTTTATTAAACCAAAATTACTATCTTAAGGTGACATGACTCTACAGCTTTCCTAGACCGGAACCTTTCAATATTAACTATACTTAGGCATCTTGCTAGAAGAAATTTTAGAGAAAATTTAGAACTATTCTTTTTTCTCACACAGGTAAGGTTCACGGTTCTCTTGCTCGTGCTGGTAAAGTGAAGGGACAAACACCCAAGGTATGTTTCTTTCTTTATCTATTAATCCTTTTCACCATAACTTCGGTATACATATGTGACTGGGCACAGGATTTTGTACACTAACGCTTTACCGTTTAACGAAATAATCCATTTACTATCCGTTTATTATCCGTTTAAAAGGGATCATCAAAGCCTTTAAATGCTTTCTTGATCCGTTTAAATGCTTTGCTCATCCATTTAATGTTTTCGACAAAATGTTTAACCTATCCATTTAAAAAAAAATCCGTTACTTGCATCCGTTTAACGTTTTTGAAAAGCAACGGTATAAAACAGTCTCCAGAAGCATCCGTTGAAAATCAATCACGCTTCGATCGAGCAGCTATGTTGGTCTTCGCTACAACTTACTGTTTGCAAATCTCTGGTATGAAAAGGTCTTCGATTAGAAGAATTCTCAATCAGATATTGAGACACGAGCGCTCGCATTACCTTACGAAAACAGATATTTGTTAATTAACAGGAGATGAGTGAGATTTGTTTTCATGCTTATGCAAATTTATTTTGATAGACATGTAGGGCGAAATTTACTGAATCAGTGGCTATCGGGTTTCTCATCTTTTATTTCTATCAATTGAAAGGAAACAAAAATGGCTTTATAATAGCTATAATTACGCATTACTTTACGAAATTGAACGCTAGATGAAACATGAGCGAAAGAAAGTTGCATATGCAAAATTGTTTCGTTAACTGACGGTGAAATCTACAAAATCGGCGGCTATTTTTACCTACATATAAGCCATTTCTTAATGTTTTTCACTTGATAGTGTGATTTCATTTCACTCAATACGTAGAAGAAACAATGTAGGAACATGAAAAAAAAGAAAAGACTTTGCCTCTCAATTCTAATTTTTTTTTCTGTTGAGAATGTTCGGTCCGCATGGTATGATTGACAGATTGCTTCCTCTGCTTATATTTTATGCAAATTTTCAAATGAATTGTGAGCTCTCTAGAGCGAGACTCACTCTCGGCTTGCTTTACTCGCCAGTGGATAGCTTAATTGCAGGCTAGTAATTTAATTTTACTTTGTTTTCTATTGGTGTCAGTCGAATATAATAGCATGAAACGTCAGTGTTCCGCAAGAACAATTCGTATAATTGTTCGCAACGGTTTCTGTTAGTTATGTGCATGGCTTCCCGCTGTTCTTTAGCCCTCCTGATCTGTTCAAGGTTTTTGTCCATCCATTTAAAGCTATCCATTAATAGATTCTATTTAACCGTTTAACATTTTGAGCCAGCCATTTATTTTTTTTTCTCGGCCGTTTAACGATTTACGGAATCCGTTTTTGGACTTTGCTCTACCATTTAACACTTTGGACTATCTGTTTAAATGGATATGCAAACCGTTTAAACACTCTTACTACCCGTATATTAACTGTTTATTTTCAACCGTTTAACGAAAAAGCATTAGTGTACGAAATCCTGTGCCCGGTCGCATATTCTCCATACTGTTCTCTATACCTTTCCCAAGGTGCAAAGAAAGAGAATTTGTTCAACAATCAAGAGCTCCTTTAGTTGGTGATCATGTCCTTGATTCTTGTGACCTTATGTTATTCAGCCTTGCCTTCAACAAACTTATCAGTAAAATCAAAGTGGTGAAGAACAATACTAAGTAAATCAAGGTGGTTTTCACAAACTGCCCCATATTTATTTAAAGCAAAGTGAAGTCAAAGAGGAAACATGAGGATCGAAGATATAAAGAAACTTTTGTGCTAAACTTTCCTCTATCATCATTTATGAACTCTGTCCTTAGTGTACCAGTAAGCTTACTATATTGCTGTGTTCCTGTTGATATTAAAATGCAGCTGTTAGATCATGGAAGAGATTCTTGGCTTTTGATACCTAAACATGGCTTCTACCTTTTATACAGGTTGACAAGCAGGAAAAGAAAAAGAAGAAGACTGGCCGTGCTAAGCGAAGAATGCAGTACAACAGGCGATTTGTTAATGTTGTTGCTGGATTTGGGAAAAGAAGGGGACCTAACTCAAATGCCCCCTGAAGTGCTATGGTAGTTGGAATTTCAGTCATGTAAATGGTGCTTTCTCATCAATAAAATATTGTACCATAACTATGCACTGGTTTGTTTTGTCATTGGTAATACTTTTAATAATCTACGTGAAAAAATTTCTCAGTTCTGATTGGTTAAGATGAATGCAGTTTTCAGTTAATTCAGTGCAGAAGAGAATTAATTCAGTGCAGAAGAGGGTTAATTGAGTGCAAAGAAAAAAACAAACCAGACATTCTGATTTGTTAGAATGATTGGTCAATGTCAAAGTCGGTGTCACTTGCAGGGTTTGAATAAATTATTTTTGCACGTGCTTTTCTTCTGCGTAGTTATGAGAAGCTACCTCGTACTTTTTCATGTATATTATTAATAGATAATCGCATGATTTTCTCATGCAATTTGGAACAAATAAGCACTTAATTTTTATCAGACCACAAATTCCACTCACCCTACGGGCTCATGCAATTTTGTTAGTCTTTGAAATAATTTACTCATGCTTGTTTATTCCAAATTGCTCTCGAAATCATGCGATTACCAATACATAGAAAATGATAGTCTTTATTTGGTGTGAAAATGTCCTTGAATTATGCCAGAGAATAAATTGACAAGAAGGCTTGTGTTTTACTAATCTCACAAGTATTTTGTGCAGTGCAGGGGTTCAAGCATTCACAGGATGCTTCTCAAAGACGCAAAATGGGTAACCTAGTCACAAGTTTCTTTGGTTGTACACCTGCAGTTTTTATTCACAGTTTCCCATGTCTCCACAAGGAAAGCCTGTGACTATGATGCTGATTTGGCAACCAGATAAAAAAAAAAAAAAAGGAACCACTTGCATGATAATACAAAGTTGCAGTCAGTGTTAACAAATGATTGAGACTTCAGCAATTCCAATTAAATACAGACCTGAGTTAAATATACCAGGGGCAAACAGACTTACGACAATGTGATAAGGATCTTAAGATTTAAGATAAGTGGTTTAATCTAGCTTACAGAGCAGGAATCTTGGTGGGGAGAGTGAGAGTTACAAGCCCACAATAGTTCATTTGACTGCCCATGTTTGATTTAGAGTTGGGAGTGTATTGTGGGGAGGAGAGAGGACAGTGGAGATAACTGAAGACCTTAGCAGAACATGAGGGTAACCAGCAGACTCGTATCTAGAGCTGAAAATGTTATGTAAGCTCACCCATATTTAAAGAACATTTTCCATGACCAGACATGACACGAAATGTTTCCTGAAAAAAAAATGTAAATATTAGCCAGCTTCCATATAGAATGGCTGTTGATGACTTATACTTTGTAAAACCACATGTTGGCCTGCATTATCCAGAACTGCGAATAAGTACTATGCAATTTCAGTGAAAGTTTGTGGGAAGATCTGCATGCAGTGACAGGTTATTAATGAGAAAGGTGGGAATAATAACTAATTTGGTAAAAATAAAAAACCACAGAAGACATACAAGTAAACATCCTCCACAAACTACCTTTATTTGCAGTCAACAATGTAGCCATGAAAAAGTTTTGCCAAAAAGTGGTGCTCATGCCCCCTTAATTTTTCCTATATATGGCTAAAGTACTTATTTGCTTACCTAAAGTGATAACTTATATCATACAGTGACTACATGTATTTCGATCCATAAATTTCATAGTTTTCCCTTTAAATTATTTAATTACTTGTTCTTATTCAAAATATGTTAACTATCGCTTCCCTACCAGTAAATCGTGGCCTGTTTTATTTGCTTTTGACCAGTTTCTGACAACATGAAAGGCTGTTATAGACTGGTCAATTATTAAATATAAAAAGCCTTACAATTATAGCTTACGATTAAATGTTGTAACATACCGAGAACAAAATATGAATTGCAGGACTGAAACTAGATTGTCCAGAGACATACTCATTTGTTGCCAAACTTCAGCAAACTAGCATGAAGACTCTCTTACAAAAAATGAGTCTGTAAACAGACTAGATTGAATGCCCATTTACTGGGTATCAGATGAATTTCCATTTGCAACAGAAACAGAATTATAATACAATTAATATTGGCATGAGATAGCTGAGTGGATTTCTAGGAGTTGTCAGTGCAACTGTTAGATATGTATTCAGTTTTTTAAACTTCAAAACTATTAATGTTTTCCTTACCTAAGGCACATGGCTAATTGAGTTCGAAACCATCTTGGTACAAAATGTTAATTACAAGATAAATGCAAGTTAAAAATGTAAGCCAAATGGGCAGATTTTACAGGGCTACTGATCCCTAGTTCTAGTTATCTTGCAATGAAATCTGCCAATAAGTTGAAAATTAGATATAAATTATTTCTAAATTCATCAGTAATTTATTTATTTAATAACAACAAGAGCTCCGTGGAAGAACTTCACTTTTAGTGTCCAAGAGTACTGCATTGGATCCAATCTCACCAGCAGAAGAGAGTCTTCTTCCATTCTAAAGAAAAAATAACAAGATCAGTTACACTCTTCAAGGAATTACAGAATGTGAAATTTAATCATTCATAAATAAACAATACAGTTAGGCTTAGTGGTGAACAACTGACAGAACAAATCCTTGTTCTAATGCATGTAGGGATTATGAGTGAGAGCAAATTCAACTTGAGTCTTGAAGTAATTTAAGATTACAATACATGTCCTTCTGCTTGAATTTGCCCTTTGATTGGTCAGGAAAACTGGATTCACCATCTTAATAACACGGATGCAACCCATTGATGGAAACCAATCATACCTCGAGGTATTGTGTTTTCACCCACTATGGATAGTTTGCTTGTTTTACAAGATCCGGAAACATTGCACTTTCTAAGCTGAAGAACTTTTACCTGGTCAGGCACATCCATTGTTTGTAAAATTTGTCGGCATATTTCTGTGAAGGCCTAAAAAGAAAAGCAGAGAAAGATGCTGTGGAGAAGTAATGGGTTGGTTTACCTCTTGCTTAAATCTCTTTTAAAAGAAAATTAAAATGAATTACACTAGAAATAAAAATGGCAGTTGCTGTACAATTAATTGACATTTAGCAGGTATTAGGCTCTTACCTCATCTATATTTATATCGGACTGTGCACTTGTTTCATAGAACTTAATATTTTTTTCTGCAGCAAGCTGAAAAGTAAAATTCCAAGGCCTGGTAAACGTTTGTGTTAAGAGAGAGTGTCAGTATTGGAAAATTACAGTTTATGGATCCACCGTTACATGTAAGAGTTCTTTTTTTCTAAAAAAATAATTTAAGACAACTGTGTTTTTTTTTATGCTGTACATAAAATTTCAATCTTCTTGCTTTCATATCAATATGTTCTTGATAATTAATTAGTTGTACATCATATACTTAATTTTACTTTTGTTCCCAATTTTCTGATACATAATATTTTTAGCCAATTTGTTAACTCAATACCTTCATTTCACAATTAATTTACATATATTATTTTGCTAACTCAACACACTAGCTGTACATGCTAGGAGCCTAGCAAGCTCCAATTGATCAAGTATAAATAAAGTTGTTTTTGTTGTTGTTGTTGTGACCCTCTCTCTTTTAGCCCTCTCTTCCTTACTGCACACAGTGTTAGAGGTTTAATTTAGATGCACAACTGTAGAAAAAAAATGCAAGACCTGGAAGAAACACATAAGAGAAAAACTTTTGGGAAGTCCAAATTACCAACAATTCTATTTCCTGATGTTTGCCAAGATGACTAACATCTTTAACTCTTATGAGTGACCAAGACAGAATTTCTCCTTACAATTATATCAAGCAGACAAGTAGTGAGGGGAAAAAAATAAATAAATTAGGAGATTTTTAGTTGATCCAGTACCAAAATCTCCCAACTAATATCATAAGAATTGTAAAGCAGGCAGTTTGAAGAATTACTGATGAGATCTTGGAAGAGGAAGGGTCAAGTGATCTCAGTTTCCTCGCATTAAATGAATTAGAGAATTGCTACTTACAATGGATAGGACTCTAATCTATGGCACCCCACCCCTTCCATCCTCTCCCCTCTCCTCTCCCCCTAAATTTTTTCAGGTTACCCAGACTGTTTTCTATAATTCATTTACACTCTCCTTTTCTCTACCACTTATTAAATAAATGTAATAATGTAAAACTATCAAAGGATACCAACCCTTGCTCCTTGATCCTTCCAAACCATTCTTTCATCTTCGGCATCACATTTATTTGCCAGTAGCAGTCTCTGAACATTGTTGTTAGCATGCTAAGAAAAGGAAATGACCTCTTAACCAAGGCATACCAACCTTATCACTTTTAAACAAGTTGAAGGTGGACAAACAGTCAGGAAAATTCCCTTAACACTCACCTCATCAACATATCTCAGCCATTTTCTAATATTATTAAATGTTTCCTGTCTTGTTATATCATACACTAGAATTATCCCCTACAAAAAAAAAGAACATTTAAGGAAATTAATTCAAAATTATTGACACAAATTGACATAAGAAATATAAACTGAAAGTCATCTGGTATCCAGAGCTCACAAATCTGAAAAGTTCACACTCAAGTCAACAAGTCCTTTTGAAAGTGCTCACCATTACAATTATTCCCTGTTGAATATTTATTGATTAAATTCCTTAACTCCCAAGATCTAATTGTAAGTGCCCCTATTACATGAGTTTCTGTTCATTGTTTGATTCGGTAAATAATCTTTAAAGTCATACTGGGTGGCTAGTCATACGCTCTTAAGTGTAATTCAATACAAGTCATTTGATGAAAGGCCCTTTATCAGTTTTTTGGTAAGCACTCGTGCTCATAAGGAAAGAAATTAGTAAAGGAAAGTAAGGAAAGGTTTAATCAATATCAACTCTTGCCAGATCCAGCAATAATGTAAGTTTGATTTACCTGAAACATTTCTTAATCTATTTGCGTGTCTCTAATTTCTTAAATTAATTTTTAGTTTCACAGTATAATACAATAATAAAGAAGGAGGCGTTCCCAAAGAAGTTTGGTGTGGTACATTGCATTTATTAGTGGATTTTGTGCAGTCCAGCTAGTGGTGGAGAAGCGCCACTATACTGTTGTTAATTCTCTCATCTAGCTGCTACACATTTCCTTTTAACTTAGTTACAAGAATCTGGTATTGGATCAAGATAAAAATTTCTATCTAATACCTTTGAGTATTCTCATTACTTGTTTGTTGGATAAGTTATGGATATTACAGGGAAAAGTTACATGTTAATCACTCCTGGAAGTTAAAAGGTTTGAAATGTAGCAAACAAAGATCACCTAATAGTGGATTTTCAGTGGTATGTATCATGTATGGAAGAGAGATGAAAGGGAAAAAAGAGCACAAATTTGATTTTAGTTATTCCCTGTGGTAAAACACCGTCCAGTCAAAGCCATATAATTATTATCACAGTCATTACAGCTGAGGCACTTAATTTAATAAATTTGGCATATTATACTGAAACTCACCCTGTTTTTCCCCCAATATATTTGATCTCAATTCACTGAAACAGAACATCAATGACTCTTTTTCTAATTGTAATCCCTGTGACCAAAAAATAGATTTGTCCCACAGCTGAGTTCAGGTCACTCACTTATCAAGAAAAACTCATTATGTCAATAGATATGGTTGAAAGTATAGTTGCTAAGTCTACATGACTTGCAAATAGGCATATGAATTTAATCAGTACAGAGACTTACCTGTGCTCTCCTGTAGTACTGTGTTGTAATTGTTTCATATCTTTCTTGACCAGCTGTATCCCTACAAATTCACGAAGCACATCTGTCAGCAACAATTGTTGACAATCAAAGGCTTATGTTGAACTTCCCAGGTGGTATCAGACATTCTTTTCAGAAAAAGATGTTCCCCGGACTATGAAAAACCCTGAATAGCTGTATTCATCTAAATTAAGAAGCAGAGATCAGTTCAAATATCAATAAAGACCCTCCCCTTAGTGGTGGTTAAAGTCCGTCATTCTTTAAGGATCATGATTTCCTCTGGACAAACTATGAATAGGGCAAAAAAATAAATCTTGAGTGCTCTATTTAAATTATACTACTTAACAAAGAATTTCTCAACAAATCAATGAAAGCAAATTTAACCCAAAACTTCAGCTTAGATTGGTTTTAATTGTCTGATTGCTTGTCCTGCAATAGCAGGGGGTCCGCTAATCAAAAAGATAGTTTCAGGTTTAAGTCATTTGAGCAAAGGTCATAAAACAACAAGCAATGCAAGAAAAGAATCAGTAGCTATGTAATTACAATGGAAAACATTCAGTCTTGGTTTGGAAAATTCAATCAAGATTTTACTGAAAATCAATTGCTTTCTTTGAGTACATCTCCTTGGAATTCAACCATAAGTATTAATAAAAGATAATTCCTTTCAAATTATACAGCTTTTTAACAAGAAAAGGCTGAGGAATCGATCCAGACAATAAAGCAATTAATAGAATCTTATATCTCTCTGAAATTCACTAAGATGTAATTGCCTGACTGACTTTGAGATGGTTTAAGGACACGTGAAAGGAAGTAACATTCCGATAAAATTTGATTGCTTCCACTAGTGCTCTTGACGAAAAGATGTATCTCAGTGAAGCTCAAAATGTCCTGCTCAAAGAGCGGCACTTAATTATCTTCTAGTGAGCGCAATAAAATTTAAAAGTAGCTTCGAGCCATAAAATCTGAATTAGCCATGATTAATATCGTAAACTGTACCAACGAGTTCGACGAAAATAACACCACATATAAACGCTTTAAAATAAGTAGGACCAAATAGTGATGGGGCAAATGCAATCGATGTGGATTACAAAGTTCTTAGTTTTTCTGCGGAAGGGGGTTGTTCTCACGATCGTCTTGTAAAAGTACGTTTAATGGCTCGAACCTTGCAGACTGGTGTTTCCAAAATATTAAGTACTGATAGTAAATAAAAATTCAACAATATAAGTAAATTATTTCATGAAACGTTAATGAACATGTACTAAACGGCATCTACATACGTGGAAAAAGAGGGAGCGCTGAAATCAAACTGTGTTAATTATTCTCGAGTTTTCCGTTTGCGCTAGCTGCGGTAGCCTAAGCGCTATGTAAAAATAGTTTCGATACTAAAAGTACCTAACTTACTTTCGTATTACTGTATCTTAGATGGACGGAAAAGGTACATCGAGAAATCATTTATGAACAAAATTAAAGGCAAATGAGTCCGTCCTCTTTACCTCCCTGGCGAGAAAAAGTATCATGACGCCTTACCACCGGAAACCGGCGTTCAAACTGCACGAGAAGATTTCGGTTACCTAAAGATGGCTTACCACATCTGTATTCGGATCCTTTTCCCTTCGACAACAATCGTTTTCATCTTGAAATCTATTCCTAGAAAATGGAGAACGATGCAGAATTATTAATCGATACAACAAATTACAGGTATTTCAGTGACAACCTGCTGCATAAATCCAGTGTAGGAAATCTTCTTCGACTGATTTTATTAGCTTACCTATGGTTGATATGTGGGATCTGTTAAATTCGTTGTTGGCGAAGCGACAGAGGATACAAGTCTTTCCAACCCCTGAATCTCCAATCAGGAGAATTTTGAACAAGTAGTCATAACTTTTCGCCATATTTTCCTTATCCAATTATAGGGCAGTCAACCGTTCCAACTGACACAAAGGCCTACGGCGACTTACGCTTGGCAACTTCGCATAAAATATTCATGATATAAACAGCTAACTTTACAGCTTCCTTTCCGGACTTTTACGAAATAGTATCCACTTACGGCGCCATTTTTAAAATAGTTCTTCCCCAGACCCTGTGGTTTTTTTTTACTGGCTACCAGTCTTCCTTGAGGATTTCCCGCCAACCTTTTCCTATTTTTGGCGGTCGTCTTTTTCTTTATGATCGTCAGTTTGTAGTTTAGTGATTTACCTCAATGAAGCCAAATTCAAAGAAAAGCATTATATATGCCAAGGTAGATACTGCGTAAACTTAGTTTGATGATTTTAGGAGGAACGTAGAATTCACTTTACATTACCTTACGCACCGGCCTTGTCGTGTGACAACGTACTTATAGTTAGCTCATTCAGTTAACTTTGAATTCCAAATTAGTACTTCTGATTTTTATTTCATTCGGATCGTGTTTTAGTTTCTAATTTGCGGATATTGAAGCAAAAAAATCGTAGCAATAGCTGGTATTTGTTTAGTGAAATTAAATATTATATTAATTTTTCTCTTTCTCCCAAGCCTTGAGACAAGCTAATTTCACATTCGTAAATAGGCTAAGATTTATTATTATTTTTTTAGGTTCTTGATCGGAAGGTACTAATGGTGGAGATTTTTATACATCCAGTACGTTCTCTTGAAGAGCAGTCAACAAAAGTAAATAAGAGCAGTGGATACAAGTGGTTTACGGAAGAACACTTTCGTGTGAGTAGTGCTTTACGCGATAATTGATAACCTATCACTTCTTAATTAATGCCATGCTTATGTTTAGTTTTCAGACCAGTTATCTCCAAACTTGGGCTGTACGCTGCATGCAAAGCCCTCTGGAGTATGCAACAATCTTTATAATGATAATTGACCCTTTACTCCCAGAAGTGACTAAAATGTAACTTCTTGCTAGAAAATCCATACATTTTCCAGCAAACAGAGAAGAACACTCTAAAGTATTAGAAAGAAGTGGTTATTTTGATCTTACAACAAATTTTCATTGCTTAACTCACAAGAAAATGTGTAGCAGCAAGATGGGAGGATTAACAATCAGATCTTAGGCTTTAAGGTTAAAATTTGTATTATTTGGGGGGATCAAAGTTTCAAAATCTCTGCTCTGGAGACTAAGTGGAGGGTAGCCTGTGATTTTATTGTTTGCTCACAATGTAAAAAAAAAAAAAACAAAAGACTAAAGTGCATAAAGTTTGCTCTTTTTTTGTCTTTATTTTGCTTATGACCCATAGAGGTTAATTACAAAGCTGCAGGATGTTATTCTAGCAAGAGCACTGGCTCCATCTGAAACCGTAGGCAAAAGGAAAGGAAAAAATGATAGGACATCTCAATGTGATTATGCTGAAACATTACCTGGTTAGCAAGAACTTCATCATGATTGATTTATTTGAAAGTGATTCAGATAAAGTTCGTCTTAGTTTATTTCTTGTCATAATAATGGTTTGAAAAATGACTTTTTGTCTTTAAATAGATCACGAGTTGCTTATTCAGTATCAGTTTGTCAGAAGAAGAATGTATAGGCAAACTGTCTTAATTTATAAGAAAGAGGTGAGGGTAGTAATTCTATTTTAAGAGTTTTAGTAATTTCTTATTGAATATATTCAGTGCAGCATTTTTATAATGAACCAGCCTTTTTTTTCTTGAAGACAGTGTTATGCTACTTAACAGGCAGGGCTCGAATTTAATTTTTGGATTACTAACCCTTCGGGTTAGTAGACATCTTTTTTACTAACCAAATTATAAAGTTTGGTGTCCAAGCTCACCAGTTACGATATCTTAAGTATTGAATATTTTGATGATAATGACTAGGACAAATTAAAGAGTAGCTGAAATTGCACGGTGACCTCAAAAACGTTGAAATTATGCACCTATTTTATTTCCCTCTCATTTACCATGATTAGTCAAGAACAGTACATCTACAGCACACTCTCTAAAAACAGTTAAAGTTGACTTAACAACTTGAGTATTCTAAGTTTTCCTCTGAGAGTCGGGTCTATGTGCTCTTTTTCCTGAGGTCTACCAATGTTTAAATTTTACTAACCATGTCGGGTTAGTTGGACAAATTTTTAGTGACCAAACGCTAAAAATTACCAACCATTGGTTGATGGGTTACCGTTAATTTCGAGCCCTGACAGATAGCTCAACTAGTGACTGGATTATTCTTGAAAATGTCCTCTTTGTTTGCTATTTACCTACTGAGTACCTGGAAAAGGCTTAAGTCCTCAGTAATTGTTAAAAAAAAAAAAAAAAATTCAAGTCTGTTTATGAGGCAAGTGGCTCATAAGCCCAGTGTTACACTCTGGTTCCCATAGCAGGAAGCTTTTAGGAGTATTACTACTCCCCCCTGGATAGGATGCTAGTCCATCACAGGGTTACCCCCCATCATTAAATTTGCCAGTACCCATTTATACACCTGGGTGAGGAGAGGTGCTGTGATTATTAAGTAGTGTCTTTCCCAAGAACACAACACCATGTCCTCAGCCAGAGCTTGTACCAAGACCACTTGATTGGGAGTTGATCATACTAACCATGAAGCCACAGTGCTTTCAATAAGACCTGGCACCTGCCGGAGCTCCGGCAGGTATTCTGTTGTGAGTTGCCGGGTATATTTCACCGTGCTCAAGTCGCAGTCGCCATGCTTAAGTTTCACTCAAGTCGCTCTCCAGTGGGTGCTGTACTAATTAAAGTTAGCTACCTATTTCAAATCTTATGGAAAGCACTGAGCCATCACATCTCCCACTCTCAGTTATTGTAAGGAAGACTCATCACTCATTCCAGATGGCTGGTTGTTTGGTGGGAGAACTGATTGGGGAAAAAGACTGTAATCCCAGTCAGTTTCTTTTCCCTTTAGAACTGCCTGAAAAGTTGCCTGTGGCATGGACTGCTCACAAGTTGGTCATATGGTCCCTGCTTTGTGCAAATTATTAATCATTAATATTTTTTTTTGGTACGTTTTTTAATTAAAGGAACCACAAGCAGGAGATCCAAGGGAGGGTAAGAAGTTAAGGCAATCTGACTACTTGGGTGATTTTAATGCTGTCTAATGAAAATATTGATGGAGTAAATATTTAATCGATAATTGGTGTGTATTACACAAGCTCAGGTGATGTAAATGTTTTAGGTCAGTCTCACTTAATAAGCAATGAACTGGCTCATGATTCCAGTAACATTGGAGAAGCAAGAATGGTAAAACAGTGAGAGATTTCACCTGAAATTGCTGTGACTGAGGATTGGATCCAGAAGTTTTCTTATTTCTCCCTCTTTCTTTCATTTCTCTTTCTCCTTCGAATGAACCACAATTTTTTTTTTGGACAAAATTGATAAGGAGGCTCTATTGTTTAGAGTATGTATACTATTTTAATATTTAAGTAGTGCAAAACTGTGGTGGTTCTTGAATCAGTGGGTGCCTAAGGGCTCTTGGCTCCACAGTAGTTATACATCAAGTCACCCACAGAAAAATGTTAGTCACAAGGAGTTCTTTGGAGGATTGTTTCTGAAACATTTAATTAGAGAGTTTTATTTTTCAGGTGGTGGCTATGCAAACTATAATTTCTATCCAGAGAAGCTTCTAGTTACAGTCATGTCAAATTCTCAACCAGGTGATCAGAAGTTATTAGTAACATCAAGGGTAAGTTGTTCTTTGATTTTGTTTGTAAGGTTCATGATGATGATGAGTATGGTACTTTAAGAGGGGAACAAGTAAAGTTGCCCCCTTGCACAGTGGCCCCAAGTAAAGTTCCATCACCCCCAAAATGAAGTTGCATAACAAGCAACAGAACAGCATTTGGGGGCAACAAAACTTGGGTTGACCATGTAAGGGCTGCGATGTCACCCACATTCACCTAGTATACAAACTTTTTGTTAAGTTTATTCTTGATAGCAATTAACCTGCACTTTTACAGTCGAAAGCACTAGAGCATTTTGATGTACAGTAGAGCGACAAGAGGATGATCTTCCCCCCCTCTCAACATTTTTTTTGTGATTAGTTAAGGGATTTTTTGATAAATTTTCATTCACTGTAATTAGAAAATTGGAAGATACTGAGCCATAGAGTTAAATAAAATGGATCCAATTTCCTTAAAGGAAACCGAAGATGTTCAAGAGCAGCAGCTGTCCAGGTCAACCATCAGCAAGTACTTTTGTAAAGAAACTACTTATGTAACATGTTCAACCCAGAAAAAAAGAGCTGCGTTCAGGAGTTTGTAAGTAGAAGTGCTCATTTCACCATGATTTGTCATGTCCTGTCCTGTATTGTGTATAATCTGTATACTTTTTTTTCCCAAGATCTGTTTGTTAATTCTTCCCTCTAGCTGCTACACATTTCCTTGTAAATCAGTCATGAGAATGTGACCAAGGCAGGTTCTGAGGTTGTAAGTGCTGGTCTTGACACTCTGAACTACTGAGTTAAACTAACTAACTGTACTTCTTTTATAAGGAATCGAACAATAGCAGGAAATTCTCTAAAATTTTGGAAGTTAGGTGTGAGTATTCTAAAGGAAATTTATGATGCAAATCCTGTGTGTATGATAATTTGGTTATCTTAGGAATTAGTTAGGTGTGATGGTGTGAAAAGAAATTTATGATGCAAATCCTGTGTGTGTGTGATAATTTGGTTATCATAGGAAATAGTTAGGTGTGATGGTGTGACTTAAAGGAAATTTATGATGCAAATCCTGTGTGTGTGTGTGATAATTTGGTTATCATAGGAAATAGTTAGATGTGATGGTGTGACTTAAAGGAAATTTATGATGCAAATCCTGTGTGTGTGTGATAATTTGGTTATCATAGGAAATAGTTTCTGAAGATGTAGTTCTAAAATTATAACAAAAAATATTGCAATGTCATGCACAATTGTGAGCCTGGTCACAAGAATTTGGTGTTAGATCAAGATAGCACCTTCTACTTGATAAGTTTTAGTATTCTCATTACCTATTTGCTGGATAATAAATGGATATATTTGGGTCAAATGTCAAACACTTTTAGGATTTAAAGGGTTCATGTATGCTATAATTTATGGGCATATTTACCAGAAATTACGACTCAAGACGACTTAGGACAAACATTATCTGTCGACAAATCGATGTTGAAAGTACAACTGTATTATCAAAATGTTTGACCATGTGCTCAGATTGTCAGATGATAATCAAGTAATCGCAAAGTTTAAAGGTCTTAATTTCTATTTGCTTTAACTTTTTGTGTATGGTATGTTGTTGTATCCTATAGGAAAAAGAAAGATGACTCGCAGGAAAAGATTGAATCCTACGCTTGTTCTAATTCGTCTGTTGAGGATGAATCAGAGAAAACAGAAAAGACAAACTCCACGGCTTCTGACTCAGCAAAATTACAGGATGCGGACATTGATGGAAAAAAAGATGATACCTCTTGTGCTAATCAGTGCAGCCAAAAAATCGAAACACGCGACGTCGTTCCACCTTACGAAAGCGAGAATGGCTCAAAACAAGATGGGCATGACAAGAACATTCTCAAAAGGCGTGAAAACGTAGATAACGAGCAGAGATCGTCGCAGAATGATATCAGTGTGGGCAGCGTCTCTGCAACGATGGAAGATGTTCCTCAGGTGACCAGTTGTAGCGATGACGTCAATTTCTCGAAAGATATCATGAACAATGAAGCTGTTAAAGACACTGAAAAAAATAAATCAGGATCGA